>NC_084739.1:76171853-76339353 GCF_033978785.1 Entelurus aequoreus
AATATATTGGGTGTTTGTCCTTTAGTGTACCTAATATGTGGTCTGTCACATTTATTGTGGTCTGTCACATTATTCAATGTCATCTGTCACATTTATTGTGGCCTGCCACATTATTCAAGGTGGCCCATCACATTTATTATGGCCTGCCACATTATTCAACAGGGTCTGTCACATTATTGTGGCTTGCCACATTATTCAATGTCGTCTGTCACATTTATTGTGGCCTGCCACATTATTCAATGTCGTCTGTCACATTTATGTGGCCTGCCACATTATTCAACATAGTCTGTCACATATTGTGGCCTGCCACATTATTCAACGTGGTCTGTCACATTATTCAATGTGGTCTGTCACATTTGTGGCCTGCCACATTATTCAATATGGTCCGTCACATTTATTGTGGCCTGTCACATTATTCCATGTGGCCTGTCACATTATTCCACGTGGCCTGTCACATTATTCCACGTGGCCTGTCACATTATTCCACGTGGCCTGTCGCATTATTCCATGTGGCCTGTCGCATTATTCCATGTGGCCTGTCAGATTATTCAATGTGGCCTGTCAGATTATTCAATGTGGCCTGTCACATTATTCAATGTGGCCTGTCACATTATTCAATGTGGCCTGCCACATTATTCAACATGGTCTGTCACATTTTAGTGGCCTGCCACATTATTCAAAGTGATCCATCACATTATTCAACATGGTCTGTCACATTTATTGTGGCCTGCCACATTATTCAAGGTGGTCTGTCACATTAATTGTGGCCCTCAGTAAAAAAAAAGTTTGACAGCCCTACAGGAGGTGCACAAGATATTGTGATGTATTTGAGATAGCGTGAAGGAGAGAAGAGGGGCCGGGGCTTAGTTGTTCTAGAAGCTTTATTGAAGTGTTTACACGTCACAATGTATTCCACAAACACAGAGCTTTATCATCACAATCGAAGAATGAAGTCAGCACAAAAGTCAACTTGCATCAGGACAAATGTTGGAAGTTTAGAAAGAGACAAAACGTTGCTTTCTTCCTCCTCCAAATCTTACTTTGCTCATTTTAACGAGGATGAATGTAAAGGCGACAAGGTTCCGTCACTACATAGCGGCCATGTCACCACGACGACGACGACGTGTATTCTGTCCGGCTAAAGTTTCCTAGATGATTCTAGCGAGTTGCTCAGAAGCGCTAAAAAATGTACAACCGGCCACAAGCCCCGCCCCCTGCCCCGCCCACCAGCCACAGAGCTCCCTCAGGAAAAAGCAGGATGGCGTCTTCTCCTGTCTATCGACTAAATAAAAAAGTGACTTGGCAGCTGTTTAAAAAAAAAAAAAAAGCGGGAAAGAACATCTGACTTCCCACAATGCAGCGGGGTGGGGGTGGCGTGTGTTTATCGCATCAGAAAACAACATTTCTGAAAAGGAAAAAAAAAAGTGTTTTTTTATTAATTGACAAATAAATGTTTGAGGGCGGCCCCTCCCCCCACCTTGGCTCCGCCTCTTCACTCGGCTTTGCGCTTCATTCCAGGGACTTTGGCCTGGATCCTGCGAGACAAAAGGACAGGAATGTTTTGACGTGTGCCACAAGACTCTGTACCTGCCCTCGGTCTTCACGCGCTCACTTTTCCACCACGTCTTTGACCTGCTTGTTGACCAGCGCCACATAGTGGTCGATCTGAGCCTGAAACACAAAAAGGTACACTTAGCGTGCTGGGGGCCAGGGGAGGAAGGGGGCGGGGCTAACCTGGTGCTTCTCGTAAACGATGGGACAGCTGAAGGCCGCGACCACACCTGAAGAACGAGAAGGAACCGTCACAATACTACAAAGCTAGGCAAGTAGCGAGGATCTACATCTGGCCCAGGGACCAGACTAAAACTTGGGCATTTACAACAATTCCATGACTAAATAGTCCAGGAGTCTCACCCAGGATGACCAGCGTGAGTCCGTTGAAGAAGGCGCCCACGTAGGTCAGGATCCACATGAACAATGCAAACTGCAACAACAAGAAATACACACCTGTTGGCCCCGCCCACATTGTCCAAATCTACACTAACCTGTCCCTATTAGACTTTTTAAGTATTAAGTTTTTATGTTAATGTATAATTAACGTGTTATTATCCATAACCAGACCTCCAACTGTCAACAGCTCCACAAATGTGTCGCCTTCCTTTGTGCTGCTAACATTTTTTGGCCTGTTATAGTTTTTAAGTTATTGTTTTATAGTTTGCTACTTTTAAGCAATGTTGGGACTAACGCATTACTTTTGTAACGCGTTACTGTAACACCGTTATTTTTGGGGGGTAGTCTAATGCATTATTTTTTTAAATTTTTTATTCAGTAACTCAGTTACCGTTACTACATGATGTGTTACTACATAAAAAAATAACGTAAAATAACGCAGTATCGGTTGAAACTGAGAAGATCTGAGTGTGTTTTATTGAGAGTTGCAGTGTCGTCCTTCTGATTCTTCCTCTGTCACAAGGGAGAGAAGATGTGCGATATGTGTGTGTGTGTGTGTGTGTGTGTGTGGGGGGGGTGTCTGTGTTTACTAACAACAAGACATCATGGCGGAGCCGAAGCCAAGTTTCTTAACATGGAGATATTCTCACCACTTTTCTTTTGTCGCACACAAAGAAAAGAACATTTTAGTTCAATGTAAGTTGTGTCTTTGATCAAAGATCCTATCTACTGCCCAAAACAGCAATTAAAATCTGCTGAAACAGCTACAACAGCAACATGCTTCGACGAAGCTAGTAAAGAGAGAGACAGACTCCGATGCCACTTCACCTCCACTTAAGGATTTTGACGGAGGGACTGCTAGCCAGGACAACATTGATAGAGCCATTGCAGCGTATGTGCAGGCTATTTCTACAGTGGAGTCACCCGATTTCAGGCAGCTAATTAGCATAATAGCGGCATCAAACAGCAAATGGCAAGGAAAATTTTTTCCACGTACCTGGACACCCAGTTATGAGTACATAAACATGAAAGGCGAGCTAAAGAAAACACTCCAAACTCTGCTCATCATTCAGCACTGTAGGTACACACTGTCAATTCTCTTATATACGCTTTCATTCTAGACTTCTAGAGTGTTTGATTATCACATCACTCTAAATGTATAGACTATAAAGTTCACAAACATAAAGAAGGATCCTAGTGGGCCAAGCCAATCTTTCCTTTTCTCTAAACTAAAACTGGGGAAATGCGTAGTGTTCTGGGCTTCAGTACAGTGTTGATCTAAAGACATGATTTTATTTCACAATTCCTTGAGAGAAAAAAATGCCTGGTTAGGCTTTGTGTACGTCATGTGTGCCTTCCTTGGGTGAAGCCATGTTTACAGCTATGTTGTTATTATGTATGTTATGTTGCAGCTATTTAAAAAAGTTTTGTCAATTTGTTCTGGCCTGAAATAAATTGGCCCTTTGAAACATATCTTTGTCTTTGTGTGTTGTATGTAGACCACATTGCTAAGCACAGTTCAGTGATGCAAATACATGTCAAGTTGATCAACAGATTGTATTATTCTCCAGTGCAATAACAGTACTGAAATGAAGGCTAAAAGGGCATTAATGCCTTTAAAAAAAAAGGAGAAACTAACTAGTTACTTTTCACAGTAACGCATTACTTTTTGGCGTTAGTAACTGAGTTACTTTTGAAATAAAGTAACTAGTAACTATAACTAGTTACTGGTTTTCAGTAACTAACCCAACACTGGTTATGATAAATAACACATTAATTACATGTTAACATAAGTGTTACTAACTTGAAAATGTTAGCAGCACAAATTATTGGAACAAGTTTGGGGAGATGTAAGGGGTTGGGCAACTTGACACAGGTGAGTCCAGCTCACCTTGATGGAGTCCACCAGGTCATCCACCAGGAAGAGACGCCTCAGATCGCAGATGCTCTTGTTGAGCCTCTCCAGAACGAGGTCGCTGTACTTGTGGACCACGTCCTGGGACAGCGCCACCTCCTGGCCTAGGTACTGCCTGTGCGGAAGGGGCGGAGGTCAGTGCGTGCGTGCGGCGGCGGGACCACCGGGCGTGACGGACTCACTTGAAGGGGTGTCCCTCGTCAGACTTCTGGATGGCCTGCAGGATGCCCTTGTATATCCTGAAGCAGATGGTTACGGAGAGCAGCGCCAGGCCGATGTAGGAGCACACGCTCACGATGCTGCACACCGTCAGCGACAGCAGCAGCAGCAGGGCGGCGCCAAATACCACGCCAGTGGTCTTCACGTCGCGCCAGTAGAGGAGGTCCACCACTGTCACAAACGGCAACGTCAGTCTGGCACAGGACTGCAATTTACTCGTGGCAGTAAGTCATTTGATTTTTATGGACGCAGTAGGAGACAAACAGTGACCAAAAACATGAAAAGCAAAAAAAAAAAAAAATGTAGGGTACAAATGAACTTTTCTTGTGTCTCAGAACATCATACTTGCCAACCTTGAGACCTCCAATATCTGGAGGTGGGTGGTAGGGGGTGGGGGTGGTTGGGGGCGTGGTTATTTACAGCCAGAATTCACCAACTCGAGTATTTCATATATATATATATATGTATGTATGAAATACTTGACTTTCAGTGAAATCTAGCTATATATATATATATATATTTATTTATTTTATTTACATTAGAAAAAAAGAAAAAAACATACTTGAATTTCAGTGTTCCGTTGGCTATCCATTAGATGGCAGTATTGTCCTGTTTAACTTCTCCGTTCATTGGGCAGGCAAGCTGTTTATATTGTGGGAAAGCGGACGTGAGAACAGACTGTCCCCACTCAGTCTCAGGTCCGCATTGAGCTGGAGGGGGCGTGGCCTCCAGCTCCGGCTGAATACCGGGAGTTTGTGGGGAGAAAATCTCTGCCGAGAGGCGCTGAATACCGGGATTCTCCCGCTAAAAACGGGAGGGTTGGCAAGTATGCAGAACATACAAGACCGTTTTTAGACGTTTACATTTGCAAATATATAAACACCTAATAATATGCTTCTTAGGAATGCATCACAATTTCTATAGTGTATTGTTTATTTATTGATACATTTTTGGTTAAAGATTTCAGGGTGTCTTCAAAGGGGAACTGCAGTTTTTGGGGGGAATTTTGTCCATTTACAATCTTTATGTAAGACAAGAACATTTTAGTCCTTTTTATGCATTCTAACTCGTAAAAAAAAGCTAGCAAAAGTCAGCTACCAATGGAGACAATGACAGCCTCTCTAAAGCAGTGTTTTTCAACCACTGTGCCGCGGCACACTAGTGTGCCATGGGAGATGATCTAATTTCACCTATTTGGGTTAAAAATATTTTTTTGCAAACCAGTAATTATAGTCTGCAAAATTACATGTTGAGTGTCGCGAATAATTTTTTAATTGAAGAAAATTGTTTTTGTAATTGAAGATAAGTGTTTTTGTAATTGAAGATAAGTGTTTTTGTATTTGAACATAATTGTTTTTGTAATTGCGTTTTTTTTTAACTTGTGAATGAATTGTTGTGTGTTTGTGGAGTTTAGTCAGTAATTTCACTCCATACTTTTGCTAGCGGTAATGAGTGCATAAAAAAGGAAAAAGTGTGTGCTTGTAATCGTATTGTGAGAGGGTTGTGAATGACAAAAAAAAGTGCATGCAGTACCCCTTTAAAAAGTTGAACACAATATTGTGATAATGATAGAAAACGGTCATATTGTCTACACATTGTTCTTTAATAACTAAATATCATCTTAGTTACATGATGGATCATCTCAGTATGTACACGCTTACAATTGATGTTTGCCTTTCTAATGAGAAGGTTTGGTAAGTGGACTACAGTGAGTGTTCTTGAAACGTGACACACTACACTAATATGATTCCAAGTCACGTTAACAAAAATGGCGTCAGAAGGAAGACGAAGGACGAGGCTTCATGTAACATTCTAGAACCTTGATCTGTCCCCTCAAGACTAAAAACATGACTCAGCTCTTCTTCTGCTTCATGGACGAGAGAGTTATGATAAACGTGCATGCGTCGCCAGGCTCTGCTTTTTATCCATAGATTTATGAGATTTAATTTTTTATTATCTATAGCAGGGGTGTCAAAAGTGTGCCCCGGAGGCCATTTGCGGCCCACAGATAATGTTTTAAAGGCCCACGGCACATTCTAAAAATACTATTAAAATAAACAAAAACATAACAAAAGCGAAATAAGACAGCTTTAAGGTAAAATGTAATTTAGAAAAAGTTGCAATGTTGACTAAAAAAACAAAGCTGGTTTTTTTTTTCTTTCAAACTGTCATTGCTCAAAACATAATATTAGGGCTGCAACAACTAATCTATTATAAAAAATAGTTGCCGATCAATTTAGTCATTGATTCGTTGGATCTATGCTACGCGCATGCGCAGAGGCTACTTTTTATTTTTTAATAAACCTTTATTTATAAACTGCAACATTTACAAACAGCTGAGAAACAATCAAAATAAGTATGGTGCCAGTATGCCGTTTTTTTCAATAAAATACTAGAAAGGATAGAAATGTAGTTTGTCTCTTTTATCCGATTAGTAATAGATTACTCAAAGTAATAATCGACAGATTAATCAATTATCAAATTAGTTGTTAGTTCAGACCTGGGCATTCTGCGGCCCGCGGGCCACATCCGGCCCTTTGTGCGTCCCTGTCCGGCCCGCGTGAGGCCAATCATAAATTACAAAATAAATTTTAAAAAGTATATATATGTCGAGTGTGCAATACAACGGTGCTGCTTTTGTTTTGAAAAGCGTTATTTGTATTACTTCCATGTGGACGTATGCACATGCGTGATTGTGAGTGAATGTGAACAGCTGTAATCACAAATTACAAAATAAAGTTGAAAAAACATCTATGTCGTGCACGCAATACAACTGTGCTGCTTTTATTTTGAAAAGTGTTATTTATGGGCGTATGTCCGTGTGTAACCTGTGAGTGAAGGTGCACAGCGACAAGTGATGCACGGTTTACCCCCGAGACGCGAAAAAGAGAAAAGTTGATGACGAATGGAGTGTTTTCAACAAGACATGGACTGCCTAGCAACGTTCCCTCTAAGGTGCGCACCTGCACAATTGCGCACTGCTCAAGCGTCCTCTGCGCACAGCAAATATATGCTGCGCACCAAATCAAATCTCATCTGAATTCTAAACAAAATAAACACATTTATTCTGTGTAATTTTGCAATGCAACTCTGAGTGACAGTGACAACAAGCGGCCCTAACGTGTTCGTCAACACCGTTCAATTATTGTAACGTCTATCGAGATGCTTCGAGGCCAGGAATTATATCGATCACTTTATTGAGCAAAACTGTTTATATTCGGCCATAACCACACCAAAAACATGAGTAAAACACTTCTATCTCGAAAAACTAGTCATTTTCTGCCGTACAAACCAGGCCAAAACCAACTTGTCATCTGTCACCAACACGCATAGCACTAAACCACTGGTGCGTTTATGGCCACACAAAAAGTCGGACAACTCAAACACCACACAAAGTTACACTATGACTCCTCAGTCATACGTGTGCTTATTTTACTGTCATTTATTATTAATGTTAATTTATTTATATTAATCATGGACTGCTGTTACTAGAGAAAGTTAAAGGAATGCACACTTCATCCTATGCTTACATTTCATTGTGCAACATGAGGATGTTTAAGGGGAACTAAATGTGATCTCTGAAAGGGGTACAAATGATTTCCAAAGCAGTGCTTTTGGTATAAAGTTAAATTAGGTTAAATGAAAGTATTATTATTATTTATCTTACAGTATATATAAAAAATAATACTGAGCAAAATTTAATTAAAATATTGTCGATGTGGCCCCCGGTAAAAATTAATTGCCCACCCCTGTGTTAGTTGCAGCCCTACATAATACTGAATCAAAATCAATGTTATTATGAATTATTGACCTATCCAAGGTTCCTATTACGTCACATCAAATATTCCACTAAGAAAAATATTTTTGGTGGAAGATTTTGCAAATTTGGTAAATAAATAACCCAAAAATTTATATTTTGTTGTTTTCTTACTGTACCGAAAATTAACCGAACCGTGACCTCTAAACCGAGGTACGTACCGAACCGAAATTTTTGTGTACTGTTACACCCCTAGTAGTCAGGGTTTGCGGGCGGCTGAGGTTGGAACCCTGCGGAGCGACAGCTGCTCTTGTGTGAGCTTGACTTTCAGAACAAACATTCCGGAAGGGTCAGCAAGACAACAACTGATGAACGCGAGCATAACTTGACTTGTTTGTTTACACCTCGGAAGGTCAAACAGAATAGTGAATCCATCCTGAATGTACATTTATACAAGATGCTAATAGCAAGATTACAAAGTGATTCATGTAGACACAAGCAATGATGTTGCCCGGCAACCATTCTGCAGACTGTCTGGGCGTCCTAATGAGGAGTTAATTTGAGACGAGGGTCCTTAAAATGAATGCAACTTGTCATACTCGCACATCGACAGCCAAGCACAAACTAACGGTGAACAAAGACGAGCATTTTTTAAAGGTTTACTATGTTCGCAGCTAGCAGCTTAGCGAGGCTAATCAGGACACGAGGAAGAGGAGGAGGAAGAAGAGGAAGAGGCGGGACTTTGGTCCAAAAGTGTCCGCCTGGCTACATATGGTCTCAGGCGGGCTAGCATCGCCGTAGCCCGGCTAAAAATAGCCGGTGTAGCATCCAGCTAAAGCGGTTAGCACCTAAAAGTTCACATTGTACACTAGAACACTAAATAACACATCAAACATGCTGCATGTTCACATCCTGCTAGGTGATAAACGGTAACCGCGCTAAATGACCTCCGCAGGCGGCACCGGGCGGACGTCTTCCACCGCCCGGCCGGGAGCCACACGCACACGGCCTCGCAAGGCGAAGCAGAGCCGCCACGACGGCGAGCAAAGTGTGGAAGTCGGCGAGTAAAAAGAAGAAGAGGCAGGAGGGGGAGAAAAAAAAAAAGTGCTGATCGGACTAACCCTGTTTGGCGTCCATCTTGAAGCAGCCGCACGCTGAGGACGACCGCGCGCATGCGCACCTCGGTCCTCTCTGTGGACCCGCGCGCACGCCATCGCTACACGCACGCGCCTCGCTCCATTCCAGAACCTTCCGTTTTTTCAGCCAAACACATTCTACACTTTTGCTCCACCAAAACATGATTGAGACAACGGTAGTCACGTCATATCTCGCGGTATTTCCTCCACTCCATAAACATGTTATATTATTGTTTTAAATGTTTACATAGCAAGTACGTTTTTTTTAATTATCATAAAAGATTTACAATCATGAGTATGATTTAATAACATCAAACCTAAGGCATTTTTGTAGCCTGGAAGGTTAATCAAAATTACATTTGTTTTGTTTCAAGCAGAAATAATGTATTTTTTAATTGAATTTTTTTTTCTTGACGTGTAAATCGTTTATTAATTGAAGAAAATGTATTTTTTTACTTTCAAATTGTTTAATTCGAAAAAGTTTTTTTTACTTGCAAATCATTTTTAATTGAAGAGAATGTTTTTACTTGCGAATTTGATTTTAATTGAAGAAAATTGTTTTACTTGCACGAATTTGTTTTTTACTAGTGAATACTTTTTTCAATTGAATAAAATGTTTTTTTACTTGAAAAAAATGATTTTTTTACTCGCAAATAATTTTTTAATTGAAGAAAATATTTTTTTACTTGAAGAAAATGTATTTATTTATTTGAAGACAATTGTTTTTTGACGTGTAAATCGTTTATTATTTGAAAAAATGTATTTTATTTTACTTTCAAATTGTTTAATTGAAAAACTTTTTTTTTATTTGCAAATCATTTTTAGTTGAAGAAAATGTGTTTTTTACTTGCGAAATTGATTATAATTGAAGAGAATTGTTTTACTTGCACAAATTAGTTTTTTTACTAGTGATTTTTAAAAAAAATTGAATAAAATGTTTTTTCCTCGCAAATCGTTTAATTGAAGAAAATATTTTTTTTATCTATCCATCCATCCATTTTCCTTTGCTTATCTGACGTCGGGTTGCGGGGGCAGCAGCCTAAGCAGAGAAGCCCAGACTTCCCTCTCCCCAGCCACTTCGTCCAGCTCCTCCCGGGGGATCCCAAGGCGTTCCCAAGCCAGCCGGGAGACATAGTCTTCCCAACGTGTCCTGGGTCTTCCCCTTGGCCTCCTGCCGGTCGGATGGGCCCCAAACACCTCCCTAGGGAGGCGTTCGGGTGGCATCCTGAGCAGATGCCCGAACCACCTCATTTGGCTCCTCTCCATGTGGAGGAGCAGTGGCTATACATATATAATATTTTTTTACTTGAAGGAAATATTATTTTTTTAAATTGAAGACAATTGTTTTTTTAATTGCATTTTTGCAAGCAGAAATAATGTATTACCAATTATTATAACTATGAGAATTAATCTCCAACAAAGTAACGGCACAATTAACCAACACATCATCCACACTACAATAATAACCCTCGCTGTGTGTGTGAGAAGGGGCACCAGGAAGAGAGGATTATGAATGAAAAAAAAAGTCAGGAAAGGATGAAGACATTGCTGCAAGGATCCATGTAAGGACTTCCAAGCGCTCCATGAACATCAAGGTGCATGCTGGGAGTCACACAATACAACCATGTGACCAACACCTTACAATAATCTATACATTTCCTGTTATACGTGACAGGTTTTGTACGTTCATAAACCTCATGTGACACTGGATGCTTGTGAAGTGTGCAGACTCACAAAGACCGTAGTCAGGTCTCTGAGGACACATGACCGCCTCGACCTTCTCACGCTAACGACTGGAACCAATCATCTTTTAACAGAAACACAATCAGTGCGTTGATCCGGGAATGAATACTTGCATCATCACTACACAGTGTACTTCTTTCCAATCCTGAGTGTGTACTGCTGTAGGGATGGGCGATAAAACATATCAATATGTATCGCGATGGACACGTAAGTGATATCTATTAAAAAGGTTTGATTAGTTTTTAATTGTTTTTTGTTGCATTGTTGTTGTCCACTGGAGGCCTCGGTTTTAGATACTGGAATAAGTTTGTTGTCTTGCTGCCTTTGCAGCGCGCAAGTCATTGGTGCCACACCTGTTTCCACAAAACCAAACCACTGGCAACACTTTTCTTTGGAACAAACATCTCACTCTCGTCAGCGTTAGCATTAGCCATGTTTTGCAGCTAAGGAAATACTTTTTTTTTTTTATCGTTTGCAACTAAAAACTTTCATTCAAGTACACAAGTGTAACACACTTACACACTCAATGAATGGACCAAGTGTAAGTATACAAGTACAAGACATACACACTTAATTGACTAAGTGTAAGTACACAAGTATAACACTTAAATGTAAATGGGTTATACTTGTATAGCGCTTTTCTACCTTCATGGTACTCAAAGCGCTTTGACACTATTTCCACATTTACCCACACATTCACACACTGATGGCGGGAGCTGCCATGCAAGGCCCTAACCACGACCTATCAGGAGCAAGGGTAAAGTGTCTTGCCCAAGGACACACCGCACGTGACGAGGTTGGTAGAAGGTGGGGATCGAACCAAGAACCCTCAGGTTGCTGGCACGGCCACTCTCCCAACTCTACCACGCCGTCCCCACTTACACCTAATAGACTAAGTGTAAGTACACAAGTGGAACACACTTACACACTTAATAGACTAAGTAAGTGTAAGTACACAAGTATAACACATACACATGTAATAGACTAAGTTTAAGTACACAAGTATAACACTTACACACTTAATAGACTAAGTATACAAATGTAACAGACTTAGACTAAGTGTAAGTACATAAGTATAACCAGTGTTTCCCACACATTAATTTATTTGTGGCAGCCCGCCACGAAAGAATTACGTCCGCCACAAATAGATTTCAAATCATGTAGTTGATGTAGATGCCCATATAGGCTGTTCAGATTTTCTTTACAAAAGAGAAGTGTAGGATACTTCTCTTGTTGCCTTATTTGTATTTGACCACTACTGTTTTCTGTTTATTTGTTACTGACTGTGGCAGGACATCTCTGGCTCTGTTTCACTTTATGTTGCTGGTAAATAATATGGTTGTAGTAGTAGGCTAAAGTTAAATTATTTAGTATGCACTAATTAAAGGGGCAGAGCTTTAAGAGACATTTTAGCTTTTATATTTTATAAGATATATTTTTTGTAAGTACCACAATTAATAAATATATTTCAGTGAATAACAATCTGTATATAAATATGTACATAAAGTGTTGTAATTATATTGTAAAATGGATGGATGGATGGATGAACGTTTAAAACAAAACTGTTATTATTAATTAGTAAGTATACATTTTTTGAGCCTTTTTAGAGAAAATCATATCATTGTAGTAAATTATTCAAATTACTCGATGATGTCATGGTGACCACGCCCATAGCCACGCCCCCACCGCGACAGGTATCTTGGCAGTTTATGGGAAACACTGATAACACTTACACACTTAATAGACTCAGAGTAAGTACCCGAGTTTAACACATACACACTTAATAGACTTAGTGTAAGTATACACATGTGACACACTTACACACTCAAGAGACTAAGTTTAAGTTCACAAGTGTAAGACACTCAATAGACTAAGTGTAATTACATATATATAGCACATACACACTTAATAGACTAAGCGTAAGTCATACTTGCCAACCTTGAGACCTCCGATACCGGGAGGTGGGGGTGGGTGGTGGGGGTGGGCGTGGTTGGGGGTGTGGTTAAGAGGGGAATATATTCAAGCTAGAATTCACTGAAAGTCAAGTATTTCATGCATATATATATATATATATATATATATATATATATATATATATATATATATATATATATATATATATACTGCCATCTACTGGATAGCCTCCAGAACACTGAAATTCAAGTATTTCTTTTATTTATATGTATAATAAAATAAATAAATATATATATATATATATATATATATATATATATATATATATATATATATATATATATATATATAGAGCTAGAATTCACTGAAAGTCAAGTATTTCATGCATATATATATATATATATATATATATATATATATATATATATATATATATATATATATATATATATATATGCATGAAATACTTGACTTTCAGTGAATTCTAGCTCTATATATATATATATATATATATATATATATATATATATATATATATATATATATATATATATATATATATATATATTTATTTATTTTATTATACATATAAATAAAAGAAATACTTGAATTTCAGTGTTCTGGAGGCTATCCAGTAGATGGCAGTATTGTCCTGTTTAAGAGTGTCACAACATTGCTGTTTACGGCAGACAAACTGCTTTACGGTAGACTAAACGTGACTGCTGTTGTTGTGTGTTGTTACCGCGCTGGGATGACGTTAATGAAACCAAGTTCTCGCCCTCGATCATTCTACAGTTATGACGTCAATGGGCAGGCAAGCTGTTTATATTGTGGGAAAGCGGACGCGAGAACAGGTCCACATTGAGCTGGAGGGGGCGTGGCCTCCAGCTCCGGCTGAATACCGGGAGTTTGTCGGGAGAAAATTTCTGCCGGGAGGTTATCGGGAGAGGCGCTGAATACCGGGAGTCTCCCGGTAAAAACGGGAGGGTTGGCAAGTATGGCGTAAGTACACAGCTACTCAGTACACACTTATGAGAATAAGTGTAAGTACACAAGAGTAACACGAATACACTTAATAGACTAAGCGTAAGTATACAAATGTAACACACAAACTTAATAGACTAAGTGTAAGTACACAAGAGTAACACGTACACACTTAGACTAAGTGTAAGTATACAAGAGTAACACACACACTTAATAGACTAAGTGTAAGTATACACATGTAACACACTTATGCACTGAATAGACTAAGTGTGAGTAAATAAATAAATGATAAATGGGTTATACTTGTATAGCGCTTTTCTACCTTCAAGGTACTCAAAGCGCTTTGACTGTATTTCCACATTCACCCATTCACACACACATTCACACACTGATGGCGGGAGCTGCCATGCAAGGCGCTAACCAGCAGCCATCAGGAGCAAGGGTGAAGTGTCTTGCCCAAGGACACAACGGACGTGACTAGGATGGTAGAAGGTGGGGATTGAACCCCAGTAACCAGCAACCCTCCGATTGCTGGCACGGCCACTCTACCAACTTCGCCACGCCGTCCCCGTAAACACATATACCACATACACACTTAATAGACTAAGTGTAAGTACACAAGTATAACACAGTCACAATTAATAGACTACGTGAAAGTACACAAGTATAACACTTACACACTTAATAGACTAAGTGTAAGTACACAAGTATAACACATACTCACTTAATAGACTAAGAGTATGTACACAAGTATAACACATGCACACTTAATAGACTAAGTATACAAATGTAACAGACTTACACACTTAGACTAAGTGTAAATACACAAGTGTAACACACTCAATAGACTAAGTGTAATTACACAAATATACCACATACCCACTTAATAAACCAAGTGTAAGTACACAGGTATAACACTTACACACTTAATGAACTAAGTGTTAAGTAGACAAGTATAACACACTTATTACACACTTAATAGACTAAATGTAAGTACACAAGAGTAAAACACACACTTAATAGACTAAGTGTAAGTACACAAATGTAACACATACACACTTGATAGACTAGGGTAAGTACACAAGTGTAACACTTATTACACACGTAACAGACTAAGTGTAAGTACGCAAGAGTAACATACATACTAAATAGACTAATTGTTAGTATACAAATGTAACACACACTTAATAGACTAAGTGTTAGTACACAAGTGTAACATACACACTAATAGACCAAGTGTAAGTACACAAGTATAACACTTACACACTTACTAGACTAAGTATAAGTACACAAGTATAACACATACACACTTAATAGTCTAAGTGTAAGTACACAAATATAACACTTACACACTTAATAGACTAGGTGTAAGTACACAAGTATAACACATACACAATTAATAGACCAAGTGTAAGTACACAAGTATAAAACTTACACACTTACTAGACTAAGTGTAAGTACACAAACATAACACATACATACTTAATAGACTAAGTGTAAGCACACAAGTATAACATGTACACTCTTAATAGACTAAGTGTAAGTACACAAGTATAAAAACATACACACTTAACAGACTAAGTGTAAGTACACAAGTATAACATACACTCTTACTAGACTATGTGTAAGTACACAAGTATAACACACACACTTAAGTCTTAATTTTAAGTACACAAATATAACACTTACACACTTAATAGACTAGGTGTAAGTACACAAGTACAAGACATATACTCTTAATAGACTAAGTGTAAGTAAACAAGTATAACATATACACTCTTAATAGACTAAGTGTAAGTAAAAAAGTATAACATATACACTCTTAATAGACTAAGTGTAAGTACACAAATATAACTTACATACTTATAGACTAGGTGTAAGTACAAAAGTATAACACGTACACACTTAATAGACTAAGTGTAAGTACACAAGTGTAACACACACATTTAATAGACTAAGTGTAAGTACACAAGTATAACACATACACACTTAATAGACTAAGTGTAAGTACACAAGTATAACACATACACTCTGTTAAGTGTGTAAGTACACAAGAATAACATATACACTCTTAAAAGACTAAGGGTAAGTACACAAGTACAAGACATACACTCTTAATAGACTAAGTGTAAGTACACAAGTGTAACACACATTTAATAGACTAAGTGTAAGTATACAAGTATAACACATACACAATTAACAGACTAAGTGTAAGTACACAAGAATAACATATACACTCTTAATAGACTAAGTGTAAGTACACAAGTGTAACACACTTGCACACTAAATAGACACAAGTATACAAGTGTGTAAGTACACAAGTGCACCGACTGAGACAGGCTTTTTGTGACATGTTTTATACTTGGATTATGAGCAAAGTGGTCAACTCCTACAGCATCAAACTCAAGCTAACGGGGGCTCAAGAGTTATTTGATCATCATTAGCATATTTCTGTCCTTCCAGCCAATCAGTGGTCATTTCCTCCATCCCTGCGATCCACCTTTGGACACAGCTGCAGCGTGTCCAAAGGTCCTGCGCTGGAACACGCAGCACATTGCACAAACAGGAATTTGTGAAGACCAAACCCGCACAAGACCAAACCCGTTAATAACGAGTTTTATCTGAAAAAGGAGAAGCGACTGGACTAAACTACTCGGAGCTGTCTCCCACGTCCATGGAAGCACATCATGGCGAGGACGGTGTCCCGCTCATCTCACGCAGCAGCAGCAAACAAACATGTCTTCATCGCGGCCAGATAGAAAGGAATAAAGACGGAGGCGTACCCTGCTGCCTCCACGCAGCTTTGCTTGAGTCCACACAGGTCTTGTCCATGGCGGACGATCACAAGCACACATTCCACGCTCGCCAACACTGCACTGGCAGGAAGGACGAGGAGGAGGAGGACGAAGAGGAGGGGGTGTTGCAGCAGTCAGCTGACCGTCTGCCATCAGCGCTCTGACGCAGCAACATTACAAAAGGCGTTGCCACACCTTTGACTCATCATCTTGCTGCCCTCCATGCTCCCTGACCTGCTGACCCACACCTTTGGACTCTTTAGGTCAGACCTGGGCAAAATACGGCCCGCGGGCCACATGCGGCGCATTAAGAATTTCATTTCGGCCCACCGGACGTTCTACATAATTTTTTTTAGACCCATCAACCCATCCATTTTCTAGACCTTTAACATCAAAACTGTAGCCGCCATTATGATGTGCAATGCTGTTTTTAAATGACTGTAATTCTTGAAGTACAGAAAGTATTTCAATTAGAGATGTCCGATAATATCGGACTGCCGATATTATCAGCCGATAAATGCTTTAAAATGTAATATCGGAAATTATCGGTATCTGTTTCAAAAAGTAAAATTTATGACTTTTTAAAACGCCGCTGTGTACACGGACGTAGGGAGAAGTACAGAGCGCCAATAAACCTTAAAGGCACTGCCTTTGCGTGCCGGCCCAATCACATATTATCTACGGCTTCTCACACACACAAGTGAATGCAAGGCATACTTGGGCAACAGCCATACAGGTCACACTGAGGGTGGTCGTATAAACAACTTTAACACTGCTACAAATATGCGCCACACTGTGAACCCACACCAAACAAGAATGACAAACACATTTCGGGAGAACATCCGCACCGTAACACAACATAAACACAACAGAACAAATACCCAGAACCCCTTGCAGCACTAACTCTTCCCGGGACGCTACAATATACACCCTCCGCTACCCCCAAGCCCCCCACCACCTCAAGCCGGCCCAATCACATATTATCTACGGTTTTTCACACACACAAGTGAATGCAAGGCATACTTGGTCAACAGCCATACAGGTCATACTGAGGGTGGCCGTATAAACAACTTTAACACTGTTACAAATATGCGCCATACTGTGAACCCATACCAAACAAGAATGACAAACACGTTTCGGGAGAACATCCGCACCGTAACACAACAGAACAAATACCCAGAACCCCTTGCAGCACTAACTCTTCCCGGGACGCTACAATATACACCACCCGCTACGTCCTACCCCCCCACACCTCAACCCCGCCCACCTCAACCTCCTCATGCTCTCTCAGGGAGAGCATGTCCCAAATTCCAAGCTGCTGTTTTGAGGCATGTTAAAAAACATTATGCACTTTGTGACTGGAATAATAAATATGGCAGTGCCATGTTGGCATTTTTTTCCCATAACTTGAGTTGATTTATTTTGGAAAACCTTGTTACATTGTTTAATGCATCCAGCGGGACATCACAACAAAATTAGGCATAATAATGTGTTAATTCCACGACTGTATATATCGGTATCAGTTGATATCGGAATCGGTAATTAAGAGTTGGACAATATCAGAATATCTGCAAAAAAGCCATTATCGGACATCTCTAGTGATAATATATCATATTGTAGGTGTTTATTGTGTGAATGCGCCAAAACATGCTATGGCTATGGTATTTTTTATTTAATTTTTTTTTGTCATAAAAAAAATACAATCATGCATGCTTACGGACTGTATCCCTGCAGACTGTATTGATCTATATTGATATATAATGTAGGAACCAGAAATATTAATAACAGAAAGAAACAACCCTTTTGTGTGAATGAGTGTGAATGAGTGTAAATGGACGGAGTTTGTTTGGGTTGCTGCACTAATTGTAAGTGTATCTTGTGTTTATGTTGATTTAATAAAAAAATAAAAAATAAATATTTAAAAAAAAAAATTTTTAATGTCTTGTGCGGCCCGGTACCAATCGATCCACGGACCGGTACCGGGCTGCGGCCCGGTGGTTGGGGACCGCTGGTGTAAATCACTAGACCTTTTAAGGACAGACCTACTTCTTGTGTGTTCCTTTAGCATCAGTAAGACAGTGGCTTGTTGTAGTAACATATTAAGCCCACCAGAGGGCAGCAGCGTCCTGAAAGAGGCTTCACTAAAAGTGATCCCAATCAGGCTCTTTTCAACTCTTCAGTCCTTAATGAGCTCTTCACCTGAAGGTTCTGCCGAACTTCCACTTTCCTGGTGAATGATGTCATCATCCTGTGATGGATTTACTGGCTCTTACAGCTACAATAATGTTACAAGCCTGGCGAAAGAGTCCATTGCGTCAAAGTACCGCCGTGACTTTTCACCCCGATGTGGACCAGCTTCATGCACTCATGGTCTAGCACGGCACTAAAACCACGCACCTTGTCCTCCACCAACACTGGCCTTGCACACACTTAGACAGACAAGATGAGGACGTGATGTGAGGCTACTACTCGCACCAGCTTGTTGGCTGACTTCCTTCCACAGAATCTTCAGAGGTGCTGCCAGCGTCGCAATGCAGGGAGGAGGCTTTAATTAGCAACACGCAAATATGCAAGCCCGATTCACTTCTACGAAAGTTTGCTGACAACTATCACTTCCTCAGCCAGGATGCAGCCGAGTCACCTTATTCCAATACAGAAAAGATGTAGTTGCTTACGGCTGGACAAGTTCTAAAGAAGGAGAACATGTCTTTATTCCTGTGACAACTTGTCTCAGTCCAGTAGAGGGAACAATATGAAACTACCACTGACATTTTCATCAAGAACCTGGACACATCCGGCCCGATGGGCCTCGCCCAAATAGGCTGGATGGAAGCATTCAAACCAGGGTTGATCATGTATGCAGTATTCGAGGCATATGTGTCAGAGTGAAGCAGCAGCAGAAGACGACTACTCATTCAACCCGGGAACAAATTTCATTAAATTGCCAAAATCGGACTTTGAACAACGACTGGACAACCAAGTGTGAATGTTCTGCCCCAGAGCAAGTGCTCGAGTCATTGTTTCCCGTCGGACCTTTTAAGAGACGGACGCATTGTTCCCTGACAAGCTGCAACAACGGTAGAAATCCAGACGTGTAAAACTTCATCACGAAACTTGGTCAAATTTTTTTGGTAGTAAGATATTGTACATAAATATATTTAGTTTGTTTTGTGTTGAAATTGCTGACTTTTGTCGGATACTAATGTTAGGATACTTTTATCTAAGTTATCACAAAAACTTTTGTCTTTCAATGAGTTCCCAGCGAGAAGCAAAAACATGTTTTTGAACCTACCAAGAAGAAGGCTTGTAAAACTCCACTGTGTAGGATGGAAAGCAACATGAAGGTGTTCTGTTTCTTTCATGTATTGTAATCAACAGAAAGATATTGTTGTGACCCAAGAACTACAAAGCGGAGAGGAAACAGGGCCTGACTCCCCTCCAGGCACCGCTTTTTTGAACTCTTTTACGAACCTCTTTTTGACTCTTTTACAAACCTCTTTTTTGAACTCTTTCACAACCTCTTTTTTGAACCGACCTTTTCTATTGAACTGTTTTAATCAAAGGCGATGGCTGTTTACGACCCCCGTCCCTTTGGAAGCAGCTGTTGCCATGTGGTCAGGGAAGGTCCAAATAAAAGAAGGAGGCGTGCAATCTTTTGGCAGAGCGAGATGACACTGTAAGGGTACAGATGTACACGTTTCTCCTCACTGAGCCAAATTGAATTTTGTCTGTTTAATTCTTTGCTTCTTGTCTTGTTTAATAGATGTGTTTGAACCTGACAACTAACTCCGGCGATAAAAGGTAGTTTAAAACATGCAGCGCTAAATTTAACCAGTAGACGCTTTAATTGTGATGAGTCACAATGTTTGATGTGAATGTTGATTAATTTATATTTTATTTATGTAGAAATACACAATGAACGTTATACTTTTGTTATGTTTATTTTATGTTTATATTTGCACCCTTACAAACCTAAACGAAGGAAGAAATGTAAAGAACTAAAAACCGAGGAAGGAAAATATTTCAAAAGAAGGAACACCGATCCTCAACAAAACTTCTGGGGCTTTTGTTTCTTTATGCTGTTAACTATCTGTCTAGCTGCACACGCTGGAAACAAGTAGCGAGGGCAGAATAATGAATTTATTGACAGTGCAGCATGAAAGCAGATGTGTTTACTTTGTAAGTAAGTAAACGCTGTCTCAGAGGAATATATCCCACGGAGGCACTTTCTGACGAAACATTCAAATTTCCATGTCCGGCCCCTGAGCCCTTGGGCTCTTGAAACTGCGGCCCTCTTCATGATGTAGTTGAAGAGCCCTAGCATAAAGCAACTACAACCAGTCAATGTGGACTAAATCAGGGGTGTCCCAATGACATAGTGATATCTGTCTAGTATCATATAAAAAAAACAACACAGGTATGGATGATATTTGCTTGCGAGAAAAATGTGGGATATCATGTGCGATACAAGCAATCCTGCAGCGTGTTTACTTGTGTGTGATATCATGTGCGGTACAAGCAGTCCTGCAGCACGTTTACTTGTGTGATTTCATGTGCGATGCAAGCAATCCTGCAGCGTGTTTACTAGTGTGTGATATCATGTGCGATACAAGGGGTCCTGCAGAGTGTTTACTTGTGTGCGATATCATATCTGATACAAGCAGTAACGCAGCGTGTTTACGTGTGTGTGATATCATGTGCAATACAAGCAGTACTGCAGCGTATTTACTCGTGTGTGATGTCATGTGCGATACAAGCAGTCCTGCAGCGTGTTTACTTGTGTGATGTCATGTGCGATATAAGTAGTCCTGTGGAGTGTTTACTTGTGTGCAATATAATTGTGCGAGACAAGCAGTCCCGTAGCGTGTTTGTGTGTGATATCATGTGCAAAAAAAGCAGTCCTGCAGCACGTTTACGTGTGTGATATCATGTGCGATATAAGTAGTCCTGCAGCGTGTTTACTTGAGCAAAACTAATTAACATCTAAATGTCCTCCAATAAGCACACAAGGTTGGTCTTTTCTTTCTATTTTAGTCAAGTCATTTACAAAAGGTAAACATGCATAAACTACTAGTTATATTTTTCTGTACTCCCAATTTAAAGTAATGTTGGCGATAAAGAAGCGCTGGTAAACAACTAAATAGGTGAACAAACATTTTTAAAAAATGGATTCTCAATATTTGTTGGCAAAAATTTTACTTCAATAAATATTGAACATCTTGAAGTGCAGTTTTTCCCCCCAATTGGAAAAACTGGGTTGGGTGGTTTGTTTTGTCTTCTTTTGCTGCCAACTGCAATTATTTAATTTTTTTATGTCTCCAGACATCTTATTTGATGGTTTTTAAATGTCATTTAAGAGCTTAATTTTCACAAAAGCCATTGACTGGCATTTAATGCGTTATAATGACCTGCGGAAACCCTGTTTTTCCGGTAAAATTCTGGCGACTGAGCAGACAGGTTTTTTTTAAACTGTAAAATATATGGTTATTTTTGCGGTTTATTATTGTAAATAGAAAAAATACTATTCTTAACGGTCTTATTTGATGGTTTTTAAATGTCATTTAAGAGCTTAATTTTCACAAAAGCCATTGGCTGACTTTTAATGCGTTAATGACCTGCGGAAACCCTGTTTTTCCGGTAAAATTCTGGCGACTGAGCGGATAGTCTTTTTTAAAACTGTAAAATATATGGTTATTTTTGCGGTTTATTACTGTAAATAGAAAAAATACTATTTTTAATGGTAAAACTCTGGGGACTGAGCAGCCAATTCTTTTTTTTTTTCTTTTAGTGTAAAATGTATTGTAATTTTTACAATATAGAATTTAATGGATAACGTGCTTTGAAATCAAGTCAATCATTTATTTTATTTTTTTATTTGAACAAAAAAAGGTGTAGTGTGTAATATGTTTGTTACATTATAAGGAATCACTTTCCTGCCTGAATTGATAAAAATGCAACTAACTTTACATTATTAACATGAACAATATTATAGATTCATACATAAGCAGATATTTGATGTTTTATTTTTAAATGTTTGTAGTGTATGATAATATATTTGTTGCATTAGATAACATTGAATAAGATGCTATGCAATTGCATGCAGAACATGTTACAGTGAAGCCAAGTGCTACATATGCTTCATCATAAAATCATGTCCCCCAAGGTCACACACGCCCCTCAGGGGGGCCTGTCCCACTCTTTGAGGACTATGTTTACCATCAGTAAGTCAGTAGCTCGTTGTAGTAACACACTAAGTCCACCAGAGGGGAGCAGTGTCCTGAAAGAGGCTTCTCTAAAAGTGAACCCAATCAGGCTCTTTTCCAATTCTTTCCTTCATGAGCTCTTCACCTGGTTAAACCCTCCAGAACGCAGGTGTCAAAGTCGTTTTCACTGAGGGCCACATCGCAGTTATGTTTGGCCCTAGAGGGCCGTTTCTAACAGTGAATACTATTATTACACAATTTTTATGCATTTTATTAGTTTTTTTTTTAAAATTAAAATGTAAAAAAAATAGGGTTAATTGCAATAGTTTCACCATACAATTTAGTGTATATTACAGTAAATTGAAAAACAGTACCGCTGTTTTTATGGTAACAAAAAGGCAGCCCAGTTGCCAGAATTTCACTGTAAAATTAACATGTTATTTTTACTGTATATTTTTTTAAAAATGCAATTTTACAGTAAAATTTTGGCATCTAAGCTGCCAGTTTGTTTGCTTTGTTTTACCGCAAATGTACCGCAAACTGTGGATTTTTCGGTGTATTACTGTAAACGCCAAAACGGCACCACAGTTTATTACAATAAAAAAAAGTACCGTTTTTTTTTTCATTTAGAGAAAAATGCTGTAAAAACCACAGTAAATTTCACAATTCTATCATGAAATCTATTGCTACTTTTACATTGCACAATTTGATGGATACCTTGCTTTGGAATCATTATTATTAGTATTTATTTATATCTAAAAAAATATTTGAATATATAATATATTTTTGCATAATTAGACAATATTTACGTTGACATTTACGCAATTTGAGATTACATGGAGTGCATTTTTTCTTTTCTCCCAAAATACAAAGAAAGAATAAATGTAGTAAGAAAAGTCACAGTACTTTATTGATACATATTATTTCCAGGCTTTTGAGGGCCAAATAAAATGAAGTGGCGGGCCACATCTGGCCCCCAGGCCTTGAGTTTGACACCTGTGCTCCAGAAGGTTCTGCAGAACTTCCACTCCCCTGGTGAATGATGGCATCATCCTGTGATGATTTACTGGCTCTCTTGCCAAACAGCTAAATAATGTTACAAGCCTGGCGAAAGAGTCCATTGCGTAAAAGTACAAAGTCTGTCTTCCCGCTGTGACTTTTAAGCCTGATGTGGACCAGCTTCATGCACTCATGGTCTAGCACGGCACTAAAACCATGCACGTTACCCTCCGGCAAACAATGGCCTTGCACACACTTAGACCCACAAGATGAGGACTACTAGCACCAGCTTGTTGGCTGACTTCCTTCCACAGAATCTTCGGGGGGGCTGCCAGCGTCGCAATGCAGGGAGGAGGCTTTAATTAGCAACACGCAAATATGCAAGCCTGATTCCCTTCTATAGAAGTTTGCTGACAACTATCACATCCTCGGTCAGGATGCAGCTGAGTCACCTAATTCCAATACAGACAAGATGTGGTTGCTTAGGGCTGGGCACGTTCTAAAGGAGAACATGTCTTCATTCCTGTGAAAACTTGTCTCAGTCCGGTAGAGGGAACAATATGAAAACTACCGCTGACATTTTCGTCAAGACTAGATCAGACCAATCTAAGTCTATGAGCATGAACTGATGAAGTCTACTCGGATGAGATGCCAAACGCCTTCTCATACAAACCAAAAACTCCAGTTGCGATCAATTGAATGCCCTGAGATGACAATGACTATAGTGATATCTGTCCAATAGGCCTGGGCCGATATTCAATAAGTCAATTAACCAGGCCTGGGCAGTTATTTTGACTCGAGGGGCCAAATGTAGAGAAAAAAAAATGTGTTTGGGGGCCGGCGTATCTATTTTTAGGAACACAAATACAAAACCTCACAATAATGTCTGATTGAATGCTAAAAACGTTATGACAGACCGCCTTAAACGGAATGGAATTTTAAATTTTTTTACTGAATGAGACACCCAGAGAATGTACATGAAAATAAAGAATGTGGGATTTACAATATTAACTATGAACGATAAAACAGTGAATATTGACAACATGTGAACGTCCCACTACTAGGGATGATGTTCGAAACCGGTTCTCCCGGTTGTTCGATAAGAAAAGAACCGTTCGATAAGAAAAGAACCAATTCCATGGACTCGAATCCCTTTTTGAGAACCGGTTCCCGTTATCGAGGCCACTATAGTAACGAAAAAGAGTTGGTTCTGGGAACGATTCCCGTCCCACAAGAAATGCCCTGTGGGACATCACAGGAAATGACGTAGCTCAATCATTAGACTGAGCTACGTCATTTCCTGTGATGTCACACAAGCAGCAAAAATAATGGACCGGAAAAAACGCCTCGAGGCATGGTTATTCACCTATAGTGATCACAGAGACAGGTTGTTTTTGTGTTACTGTATATATTTGTTTTTCTGAAAAATCCCACTTAATATACTTTGGGTAACAACAGTCAATATATATATATTTTTTTTTTTTGGGGGTTAACAGTCAATATTTATTTATTTTATTTTATTTTTTTCTTTTAAAATAAAAGTGAGCTTTTGTTAAACCAAATATTGTGTTTTTTTCCATATACAACAACCTATCTGGATTCGATAAGAGAATTGATAAGGAATAGGTTCGGTAAGAGGATTCGATAATGGGCTCGAACTCGATAATTTCTTATCAAACATCATTCCTACCCACTACTTAACCCTAACCCTTACAATCCAGCGAAACGCAACAAAAATGCAAAAAACACAACGAAATATGAACGCGAAGGGGTAAAAAAAACCCATCTACAATCTGATATATCCCTAAGTTTTAGAACTTTGTTGTAAAAATCTCCTTCCGCGTCTGTCCCTGACACCTGCATTTTAGGCTGGCCACTCTGGAACCACTCTGTGGAAACGCTCCCTGAGCTGCTGTGACTTAGATTACCATAGTAACTAATTACATGACCATACTAACTAATTAGATGACCATAGTAACTAGTATATCATGCAACAGTGCAGATTCCAACCATTGAAACACTTTGTATAGTTCAAGACTTACGGTCATTTGAAAACATCACTAAACATCATAATGGCGGCTGCAGTTTCGATCTTAAAGATAAAAAAAAATTATTTGGGCCAGATTGAAAAGCTTAACGGGCCACATGCGGCCCCTGGGCCTTAATTTGCCCAGGTCTGCAATCAACCGACGATAATTAAACAAAGTCGGTAAGTTTTCCAGTGTCGATAAATGCCATCTGCACACTTCAAGAGCATTCATGATTTTCATCGGTTTTAATAGCTGGCGGGTTTGTGTTGTAGCGGACTGAAAAGAAGGGAGTGAATCATCTTGTCCATCATTAGGTGTTTTGGACTCTTTGTGAGGTGCGCTCGCATCACATAGTGCAGGTGTGTCGTACATTCATATCGATGTTTGTTTTTATAAAAGTGTTTGGTGAGAGAGACGGTTTGCAAGAGCTGGTCACTCTTCTTATGACCATATTCCAATAAAATGGTCGAAAAATCAGCATTCATAACCGCTTAAATGTTAACATGTTGACCAATTTCCCCGTTACGAAACGTAATTCCCCAATCTAAACATGTGGAAACACATTATTGTCTAAATAAGAGAGCGACAGTATTCACATTAAACATAAAGGATGTGCTGTTTTTGCACAAAGTGATCGATAAAGTCGACAAGTTGAAACAGACGGACAAGAACTCCGGTCTACCGGAAGTGATCCTACGTGACGTCACACAAACTGGAAGTTAACAAACTGATAAAGAAGATAAACATATTTAAACACACAAATAAATAATATGGCTCTTATGAAGCCAGAACCATCTTTAATGTCTCCTCTACCAAGAAAGCATATTTTGTCTTTTTATTTTGAAACTTGGTTAAAGGATTTTATTGTGTGTGTGTGTATATAAATACTTTTTGAGCACATTCAACAAGACAACAATAATAATAACTGTGATCCTTTTGTCACAATAACTTTATTTAGCCATTTTATTTATTGTTTTGGTTGTGTATATTTGAGGGTCCCCCACCCCTTCCTTAAAACGTCAATTTTTGCTTGCAGACAGTATATTTTATTTTATATTATTATTATTTTTATTTAACTTAGTATTTAAAAGTTTAGATTTCAATTAGGATGTTGAAATATACGAGAAATACAAGTTAAAAGCATTTGAAATAGTATACTTCCATTATTATTATTATTATTATTATTATTATTATTATGTATAATCATTATATCAGTGGTTAATTTGGTCTAAAAATAAAAAATAATGGCAATAATATCGTTTATCGGCAATAATTTGTAGGTCAATATATTGCTGAGAAAAAATTCTTACAAAAAACTATTTTGGATGATATGTGTTTGCATGTAAAATGTGTGATATCATGTGTGATACGAGCAGCCCCGCAGCGTGTTTACTTGTGTGTGATATAATGTGCGATATAAGCAGGCCCGCAGCGTGTTTACTTGTGTGTGACATCATAAGTGATATCAGCAGTCCCGCACCGTGTGTACTTGTGTGTGATATCATGTGCGATACAAGCAGGCCCGCAGCGTGTTTACTTGTGTGTGACATCATGTGCGATACAAGCAGTAGAACCGCAGCATGTTTACTTGTGTGTGACATCATAAGTGATATCAGCAGTCCCGCACTGTGTGTACTTGTGTGTGATATCATGTGCGATACAAGCAGTACCGCAGCATGTTTACTTGTGTGTGACATCATGTGTGATATCAGCAGTCCCGCAGCGTGTGTACTTGTGCGTGACATCATGTGCGATACAAGCAGTCCCGAAGCGTATTTACTTGTGTGTGACATGTGTGATATCAGCAGTCCCGCAGTGTGTGTACTTGTGTGTAATATCATGTGCGATACAAGCAGTCCAGCAGCGTGTTTACTTGTGCGTGACATCATGTGCGATACAAGCAGTCCCGAAGCGTGTTTAATTGTGTGTGACATCATGTGCGATATCAGCAGTCCCGCAGCGTGTTTAATTGTGTGGCATCATGTGCGATATCAGCAGTCCCGCAGCGTGTGTACTTGTGTGTGATAGCATGTACGATACAAGCAGTCCAGCAGCGTGTTTACTTGTGTGTGGTATCATGTGCGATACCAGCAGTCCTGCCGCGTGTTTACTTGCACCAACCTAATTAACATCTAAATGTCCTCCAATAAGCACACAAGATTGGCCTTTTCTTCCATTTCACTAAAGTCATTTACTAAAGGTGAACATGCTAGGCTATAGGGAGCTAACAGCTACACAACAGCTAAGCACACAATAGCAAACAAGCTAGACAGACAAAGGTAATAATCATTGAACAATTAAACATCACATTCGTCAACATAAACAAGTATCAAATAACTATAGTTGTATATTGCTTACACATACAAAGTTTCCAAGGCAGAAGTGTAATAGAAAGTATCCAGTAACAAACGTGACCGCATTCATGGATTCTTGTGACCACTCGGTGTCACCAAAATAAACAATTACCACTCCACTGCAACGTAAAGACAGCAGAAGTCTAGTCCAGATGGTTAATAATAAATAGGTTAGCCTTTTTATACCGATCACCGTTCTCTGTATCGAACCTTTTCTAACATTCCACACTATTAAACAAAAGTATGTATGATTCCTTTTCTGCTGATATGGTATCGAAAGTGAAAAAGTGGTATCTGGACTACAAGTTTAAATGTTAAACTGAATCACCTAAAAAATAGTAAGGACACGTGTGGTGAAGTTTGACCTGGAAAAGAATCCTCTAACACTTGATCCCTCCATCTTTCACATGTTCTATTTGAAGTCCATGGTACCAAATAAGGCATTTAAGTAGAACCTTAGCATTGTTACAAATACATCTTACTTCTTTCAGTATAGAGTTGATGTGGATTACACTCAACACTAAAGAGTTTATTAATTTATGAATTGTGGTTATTTACGAGTTTCAACAAAAAATAATTAAGAGGGATTGTTGGAGGTTCAAGGGCAGAGCAAAGCTAATACAGTCAAATTATATTATTCTCTCCTTGCAATTTAACGTAATGTTGGCAGTAAAGAAACGCCTGTAAACCACCAGGACGACTGTAGGTCCACTAAGAAGGTGCTGGGCTCCTAGCTTGGCCTACATGTCAGTGGGTGTTTGGTTTCACATTAACATTCCAGGTTATTTCCAGAGAATAAAGAAACTCAAAGCAGATATTTAGGGGAGCCAAACATTCAGTTGAGGGTTAAAATGTCAAAGAAAACGCAGGCAAAGGTTGGATGCGAAGAACTAGGTAGCACCAGGGAGAGGGTGGTGGTTGTTGATGGTTGAAAGAAAACGGGAAGAACAAAAGAGTGACGATGGAAATGAGGTCGATGAGGCCAATGAAAACGGAGGAAGTGCAAGGGATGGTTTCCATGCTTTTGTTTACCTGCTGTGAGGTTCAAGTTTGGCATCTTGAACTGTTTTCCGCCTTCCGCACTCTTCTTAGCGACCTCTTCTGGCTTAGAGAAAGTGGAATAGACCAGTGGAGTTTGGGATGGTGGTTCCTGAGGAGTGACTTTCTCCAGCTCTGCTTTGCTCTTCTGGGGGGACTGGCTAAGAAGGCGGTACGAGCTCTGACTTTCATCCTCTTCGGCCTTCCCAGCAGGCTGGATTATCTTTGTTGGAGCAGACACAGAAAATGAAGACACTTCTTTGTGCTTAAAGCTCAGGTCCTCATCCATGGGGATCTCGGGGGCCTTGGAGGATGCAAACTTGGAAGTGTCTAATGCCTCAAGGAACTCATCGATTACTCCCTTGGGTGGTCTCTCGATAAACTCGAATTCCTCAGATGAAACCTCATGCTCAGAGACCTCTTCAGCCAACTCGGGGTCCTCCAGCTCCATTTTAATGTTGCTCTTCTCCACCTGAAAGCTGGCAGGGTTCTTGGCCATTGCTTCCAGGACAGGAGACAGAGAGTCTGCTGTTGGCGACTCTGAATCCGAATCTTCAGCAGGGGATTTCTTGCTTTCAAAGTTGAGAGGCTCAAACTTCTCGTTCACTTTGGGAGAAACGTGACTTGAGAACCAATCTTTCTGTTCAATTTTGACAGGTTGCTCTTCTTTGACGTGTGACGGCGAGGTTTCCCCAGCCTCTTTGACAAGATCAAATGCACCAAAACTTTTCACGTCTTCATCTTTTGGTTTATCAGACACTTTGACCTCCATCTCATCAGCCATCTCCTTTAGCAGAGACACTTTAGCATCGAGAGCAAAGGGGTTGTTGGCGGACAGATTGATTGGGGGATTGGGTGACTCCATCATCCTACGTTCAAGAATGGGGCTCTGCTCCTCTGGACTTCCCTCAGAAGAACCAGAGTCCATTTTGTCAGGGTTGAGCGGAGAAGACTTCAAGATGTCTGGAAGTGAGGGTGGAAGACGAGACTCCTCCTCTTCGTCCTCATCTTCCTCTAGCACACCAGACGAGAACTGACTGATTGGCTGCATGAGGGAGTCAGTGAGCTTCATCCCTCCCTCAAATATTTTGCTCTCATCTAAGAACGATGGTGGGTTATCCTGGAGCTCTTCAGCTTGCCTGTACTGGACAATATCTGGAGTGGGATGTTCTGACACTGTTGTGGCTCTCTGGTCAGACTTGGATTCCTCTAACTTATAGGAGCCACTGTCTGCCAGTGGGGAAAAGCCCTCGAACGGGTTATTCTTCTTCTTCACCTCGTACATCAAGTCGTCGTCATCATCATCATCGGACTGGTTGCCATGCAGATCTGGCTCATACCTGGCAGAGCCAAAGGTGTCTGCATTCTTGGAGACGGTATCCATGGAGACCTTGGAGTTGTCTTGCGATGCTAGGAATGGCGAATCCCAGTGCTCTGTTGGGTCAAAGGAGGCAATGTGAGACTCGACAACCACTGAGGTGGTCAACGGGGAGGGGTCTGTGAGAGACCGATCTGAACTAATTAGTTTCTCCTCAGGTGAGAATGAAACTCCACTATCTTCACAAAGATTGTGAGGCCCTGGGTCTTTACCTAAACTCAGGTAAGGAGCAGCTAACTGATCATCCTTATTCTGACTATGACCGAAGTCCTTTTCTTCTTCACCCCAAGAGATTTCCTTGGAGCGACCAGCGGGGGCCTCCGTGGAGAAGGGGCTCAAGGGTCCAGTAGGTCCTAGAAGAGAGGGCTGGTTGGGGCTTTCGCTCAAAGAGAGCTCTTCCAGGGAATCGGGAGAGTGAAGAGGGGAGAGAGGAGAGATGGGAGCAGGGGCATCACCCTTCTGCCCAAGTTCTTGAGTAGAGAGGGAGGAAGGAGGGAGAATGCAATACAGCACATATCAAAAGACAAACTCCATTCCTTACAGAGTCTACCATACCTGGGTTGAAGTTACTAAAAGCAAAACAAGTGCTGCTGAAAGCTTGACTGGGGCTGGCAGACTGTTGAAAAAAGGGGTCAGTTGTCTGAAAACGCCCCAGTAAATGTTAGCCGTGTTGAAAAAAAAATCCCACAGAGGTTGTCAGTTTCTGTAATTAAAAACTAGTTATCCCCCAGGCATCAACCTGCCACAGTCAAGACAGGCCAGCATTCGTCCAGCTATATGTATTTGATTAATATTTTATGGTACTTGAGAATACTTGACCCAGGTCTGGCATCATAAACCATGCTAACAGCTAAGTGGCGATTCTTCTCTTTTTTAGAATCCTCACCACTACATCGAAATATTATCTACCTATAGTTTGTGAGACTGCCATGCTACTCTGCAAGCCACAAGACAGTGCCGTGTCAGAGGTACACAATCAAACGTCTCACGTGCAATGGATGCTACGGACGACAAATCTACTTGTGGCATGCAGGGGGTTACTTTGTCCACTTAAGCTGAGTGACAGTATCACATAGCAGGGAAGACACTACAGTGGAGACACAAACAGGGGAGAGGACAGAAAAACAAAGCCAGCAGAGAGAACTTGCCTGTAGGGAATTGCATCAGAGGCTGAGGCTGAGCTTTAGAAGAAGGAGGAGGAACATCTGCGGAAGAAAGACAGAATGGCAGAGTGCCGTCAGTCAGCTTTTAAGAACGAAAAAATAATTAGGTATCAAATTGTAATTGGTGCTAACTCACAGGTGGTCCAAAAACAGCTGCTATCTCTTCAAACAACTGACACATTTGTGTTTGTTTTTAAAATAAAACATGGGATGGAGAGAAATGTATTCTCGGTTAAATGACTGCTTCTGATAAACATTCCAACAAGCTGACAATGTTACAAGAGAAGCACACACAACACAAACAAGCCCAGTGATTCCATTTGTAGAGCGAATAACGTTCTCAAAATGACATTAAAGACAAGAATGCTTGGGCTTTTTTTCTTCCTCACAAACTGAAACATTGAAGGTTCTGTTGTTCCAAAGTGAACATGAGCGGTAGAAATGTAAAAACACTCCATTTTCCACAAACATGACCTCAACACAGCTCAGTCCGTAGACTTAAAATACTGACGCCAAAAGTCTCTTTGTAGAAACAACTCAGCTTTGTGGGCTTCAGTGAAGTTTATAGAAAAGCTGGAAACTCCCCGAGGAATTTGGAACACAAAGCCAGGAAGTGTAAATGACAAGTACATAATTTCCGGAAGCTGTGATTGGGCTTCTAAATTACTTGGGAAGGCCGACAATCAAATCAGCCGCAATCAAGCGTGATGATCAAAATCTATCATGCGTCTCATTGGCGATTAGGACATTGGAAAGCCTGATCGTTGGCTGCCAATCACAGACGATTGATCAGATATTCGGTTACCTCTGCTGTCTAGGTTTAGCTTCCAGCGATGAAAAGGACCTAGGATTGAACCAATGACAACGTTAAGCTTTGTACTTTAAACACACCAAAGCACTCAAACATTGATACATGTCAGGGTCAATGTCCCTCACATATGTACAGAAAATATTAAACCTTTCAAGTCAATGTCCCTCACGTACAGAAAATATTTAACATGTCAGGGGTGTTTCAACTTTTTCCGCTTAAAGTAAAATGGAAGAATTGTGGGGGCTACTTTAATAGTCAACTTTCTGTTTAATTAAGAGCAAAAATCTATTAAAAGTTGGTCAAGACATGATAAAAACAATTGCTTGGATTTTTACTGACGTCACGTCCGGCTCACGCCCCCGCTCATTAAATATGCGTGGTGATCAAGCTAGCTCTGTTCTCAATAGGTACTAGGCGCCATTTAGCCTCTCTCAAAGAAAAAATGCCCTATGCTTGTGTTGTTTTCGGCTGAACGAGTCGGTCAAATCGCGTAAAGGATAAACGTTTCTTCTGAGTTCCTCGAGAGGTAATCAAAAAGGGCGGAAGAGTGCAAGATTTGTGGAAACAAGGACGAGAAGAGCAGCTCCCACGACTTTGCGGTTACTTTGTTAAAGGTTTGTTTATTATTTCCCATTAAGTATTATCTTCATATTTTGAATTTCATACACGTCTGCTACAAGTGTTTCCAAAAGCACCAACTTGGCGAGTCTAAATAAAAGAAAGCAAATGTGAGCAACACCTAAAGGAGTTAGGTTTTCTTTGTGTGTTATTTGTATGATAGCTATTTGATAGCTAGTTGTACATAGCTATGTATAATAGCTATGTATGTGATCAACAATTCAACATCTTGTAGCCTTCGTTGTATTTGTATTTATTAGTCAGAACCTAATTGAATTTCACCTTTGGAATAAGCCATGGAACAATTCTGTGGGCGGACAAATGGCGCCCAGGCCAGACTTTGGACACGTCTGGCTTATGTAGTCATACAGTCATCAAGGGAATTGGAACAACAGAACGTTCCAACAGTGTAACAAACGTTGTATTAAACATTCTGCCGTTACAAATGATTGTAGTTCAGGTCGATGTATTTATTTAACAATATTTTGAGAAGGACACCACCTCCACCCAGACTGTAAAATCCAATGATGACAGCGCGAGTAAGCGCTCGGCAGGCCGTGACGGTGCTAAAAGCTGGACTCTGCCACAGATTAAGAGGCGGTTCTTGTCACATTTAGAGGTCCGTCTGACTGCGGCATGACGGTCAGCTGCTGTGTTGGCACGGTAACAAAAACACAAAAACAGATTGGCCCTCTTATCTGCGCTCATCTGTGACCAGGACACCAAGAAAACAAGCACACAAACACCAGGCTGCGTATAATCCACCTGACTGGCTGGCAAACACGCACTGACGGACGTACGTGACCCGAGAGAACCATGTGGGTCGGTGCCACTGGACAATTAACCCTTCTGTCAATCAAGGTGTGTGACAGGGCGAAGAAACGACACGTGTCACAGTAGGAGTCACAGGATCAGACTGGGAAGCCTTAAGAAGCTTTAACGAGGACAGAGACACATTTTACAATACAGACCAAAATAAGTATCTAGCAAACAGAACCAGGAAGTGGGTGAGGTTTTACTTGACAAGGTGTGGATCTCCTGCAGGGGACATATTTTCACAGGAGAATCCTGAACTGTGCTTTTGTTTGCAGGATTACACAAAATCTACTTAACGGACTTCCACAGGGGGGGAGGAGGCCACGAGGGTCTTACCCCGGATTTCCAATGGATGCGTAACAGATGCGTAACGGCTGCTGAACGATGCCGCTATCCACATTCTGGCTATCCCCACCCTCGTTCTGTCGCGGCTCTGTCGAGCAGCGAAATATTGCCCACTTTTACGAGATTTAATATTTTATTTTGAAAGTAAACCGGATAATTTATTTTGTCTTGGTTCATAACTTCCTGTCCAACACTAGCAGATTTTGGCTAACTTGAACGGATGTGTTGCGGCAACCGGCAAATGTAGAATCTGTGCGTATATTTAGCACAGAAATGCGTAACGGAACACGTTGACTTAAATCAGAGGTGTCAAACTCAAGGCCCGGGGGCGAGATGTGGCCCGCGACATTATTTTATCTGGCCCACAAACACCTGGAAATGTGTCAATAAAGTACTAAATATTTTCTCAGTAAATGTAATAGATTTTTTTCATTTTGACAGAAAAAATATATGTACTGCTTGAAATTGCATAACGTTTACACTTTAATAGTATCCAATATTGCAACAAATATTACAGTATATTATCATACTTTCCAAACTTGTTTTTGTCTAAATAAAAATACTTAACTTCACAGCAAACTACCAATCAAATGAATAAAATTGACACATTTTACGTTGTTCTTTACAGCATATTACTGTAAATTGAAAGAAAACTACTGTTTCTTGCGTTAAAATTCTGTTGACTGAGCTGCCAGTTTTTGACAGTAAATTCTACGATTGTTGTTATTGGCGGTGTATTACTGTAAATGGAAAGTCGGTACATTTGTTTTTACGGTACAAAAACTGGCAGATAAGTTGCCAGAATAAGAAAATAACTTGTACTGTTTTACCATGAACAATATGTTGTAAAAACCAATGTCAATTTAACACAAAAATTCTGGCAACTAAGGTGCCAGCTTTTTCCGTAACCCCCCCCAAAAAAAACAGTGGTACTGTTTTTTCCTTTACCGTAAAATGTTGTAAAACACGAAAAAAAACACTATTTTACAGTAACATTTTGTAAATGTAAAGTTTTTACTGTAAAATCTACAGTATACTAAAAACTATTTATACAATTAATAATGAAATCCAGGGGCAAATTCATACATTATTCGCTGTTACAAGTGACCCTATGATGGCAGCCATAAATGCCATGTGGTTCTAATGAAAACAGAAAGAGTCCGCCGCCATGACGGCGCCGTTCTGCTGCCGTTACGCATCCAGTTTAAATCCGGGGTCACTGACCAGACCGAGGTGAAGATAATAAAGATATTTTTTCTTATTGAAATCAAAATGATTCTTTAGCCTTGATGCGAGTCCATACAGCTTTCTTGTTACCTTGGACTCTTTGTGTGACAACTAGGCTTAAAAGACGGCATTGAGTATAACAAATACACGCTCAAGACTTAACGTTTTAAGTCACTCCAATAACACGTTAGCAGGTGACAGATTTGATTTTGTCTGTAAAACAGATGTAGCAGAAGCTCCTTTCACGCAGACTAGTGTTGCTGTCAGACATGCATTTCAAACATCAGACGGACGCTAATCCGGCTCGTCGAATGATCTGATAACCATGTCGTACGCGCCACTGTCACGTCTCTGATGGGTGAACGTATGAAAGAGCACAACGAGATGACAAAGTCCGTCCTAAATGTGTCCGAGCATCTTGTCTTTGTTCAGTCAGGCAGCCCCGCCCTGCCTCGCTCTCTCGCTCTGCAGACTGCTTCCAGCCCGCAGGCCTCTTGTGGATGCAATCCGTCTCATCTCCATGCTGAAAACCACCAAGTCACCATATTCACTTAGCATAGACAAACTCAGCAAGTTCACATAAATCACAAGAAAGCCTTCTCTCTCCCCAATAGCTGCTTTTGGGGCTGGGTGGGCTGGTATTTGGGGAAACCGAGCTGGGCCCCGACAGGTGTGGACACCAGGCCGGAGCCCACAGGGCCCAGAAGAAGCATCTAGAAAAGGATTGCGGCAGGTTACAAGCAGGGTGGAGATGCTGGGAGGCAACCATAGCACATGTTTTTGTTGTTGGAAGTAATCTGAGAACAGGCTTCCATTACCGGACAGATCCACGTATTTAGTCAACAACGCAGTCCCAATATTAAAACAATTATAATCAAAACAGTCCCAATAGTGAAACGATTCGATTCAAACACGGCTCCAATATTAAAACACAGTGACAATCTTAAAACAATTCGATTACCACATGTCATACAATAACCTACGATCCGTTTAGTGGACGAACGTCAACAAGATCTCTGGAAACGACGAACAAACACGCCGACTCACCAGTCTCTTTTTGATCCTAATACAACAGGGAATACTTTTATCACATAAACATTTGCCTTAATACGAGTTTATGTCGTTAATATGTAAAGAAATGAGCGATAAGGTGTGTCCGATAAAGGAACCATGCTACAGCTAACAGAAGGCACGCAGCGGGCGGAGGCAAAGAACAGATGGAGGCTGTTATTCGGATAAAAGACGTTCGGAGTGACAGTGGAAGATGGCACATGAGGCCATTTTATGGCTAAATATGTTATTTAAAGTGTACATATGAACTATTGTTATTATTCTTTATGGCTCTGGGGTGTAACACGACACGATGATGCAGCACATCATCTTCCTGTGCCTAAACAGGTGGGCCGCATTAAAGACAGCATCAACCCTCAAAAGCACAATTAAAGCCCACAAATTATACCAAAAAAAACAATAATTTAAATCCGAATGTGCTTTTAAGCCCGTCTGGGCACATGGGGGCTGTCAGCAAGCAGCTTGTCGCCGTCAAGGTAGCGCGACTAGCCGCGAGCTAACAGGCTAACCGGCCCCAAAGGGCTCCAACAATCGTCACCATAATGCGGACAAATGATGGAAATAAATCCTATTTAGACGACATTGAGGGCGGCAATGTTGCTTTAAGCCACCGAAGCCCATCTAGGAGCTCCAACGGACCGGCTGTGAAGCACACAAAAGACAGTCGCCTCCAGACGTCCACAGGCGGACGTCATTGTTGGAACATTGAACGTCCATTAATTTTATTTCCAGACGTCTCGCTTTTCGCTCAAAACAACAACAAAAAACTACCACAAAGTCCGAATTTAACATACGTGGTCGGTTATCGTGCAGCCGTCAGAATACTCACAAGATGCCGGAGCCGGTGATGCTTGTGTGTCCGCAGGTAGCTGAGCTTCCTCTGCGGGGGATGGCGCTGCTTGCTGGGCTTGAGCCGCGGGGAGGGCGTCGCTATCCGGGCCAACCTGTGGATCGTCCTCCGCCCTGTCCGGCTCTACGAGACTGTGCTGGGAACCGGACCTGCTGCTGCTGCTGGAGACCGGGCTCGGCTGGTCCTGCTCTTCCTGCGGTGGTTCTGGGTCCGGTAAGAAGGTGTGCTGGTCGGTGTCTTCGGCCATGTGCCGCTCCAGGGCGTCCTGGCCCCCGCCGACCAGGTCCACGATGTCATCCATGCTGAACAAGTCCTGCTTGGGCTGGTCCGGCGGCAGTAGCTCGGCGTCGGGTTCGGCCTGGTAATGGTGGACCCCCTCGCTGAAGAGAGACGTGCTGGACGACACTTCGTTGTCTGCCATCTTTCTTTGTCCAACTGAGACACTTTGGACAACTCTTTTTTTTTGCGAACTTTTCACAGGTCGGACCCAAACCCTCCAGCCGGTGGACACGCGAAGTTTCGGCCGCAGAGTCGAACCCGAGGCGTGGAGCAACAGCACTAAAGTTGAAAAGGCAAAAGAGGAACACTTTTAGTGACCAATCAGCGTCTGAGGCTGCTTCGATGACACGCAAGCTGACCAATCACAGCGGCGCTGGCGACCCCCCAAGACCCCGCCTCCTGGTGTCCGTCTTTTGGAGCAAACGGGGAAGTTAAAAATGTTACACAAGCCCCTGCAACATGTGAGCAACACGAAGGCCAACGTGGCATACGCACTTACGCTATATATACACTATTTATACACTATATATACCCTATATTGTATATATCATATGTACACTGTACATGTACAGGGTATCCTCAAAGTCTGGACATACCATGTGTTTGATACAGCCCATGCACAAAAGCTCAATTTAATTATTTGTTTTATTTAATATACTTACAATTCATACCTTTAAAAAAAATACAAAAAATATTATAAATTATGTAAAAAAGTATCAATAATTTAAATGTTATGTTTATTTGTTCAAAATGGATCCTCATTAGTTGCTACACAATAGCCACTAATCTTCATGGGGTCCATCACACAATACAATAATATGTAAATAAATCAAAAAATTATAAAGACACTCAATATCAAAGGATATATATATGATAATAACGTTTATAATAATTTACAATTACATGTATATTTATTAACTAAAATATCAATACATTATTATTAACATGTACATGAAGAAAAATGAAGACTTTATTGTAATTAACTTTGTTGCTACGGAGGCTTTATTGTAATAAAATGACACTAATTTAAAGACAATTAAATATATGTTAAATGTATTAATTAATTTAGAATGAATTAAATAAAAAATAATAATTCAGTCTTATTAATTGAATTTTCTTGCTTTCATTTAATATACTTACAATTCATAACTTTAAAAAAATACAAAAAATATTATAAATTATATAAAAAAGTATCAATAATTGAAATGTTATGTTTATTTGTTCAAAATGGATCCTCATTAGTTGCTACACAGTAGCCACTAATCGTCATGGGGTCCATCACACAATACAATAATATCTAAAGAAATCTAAAAATTATAAAGACACTCAATATCAAAGGATAAGTATATGTATATGATAATAACGTTTTTTTAAATAGTGAATTAGTACTTGTAATAAGTACTTGTGTAATTTTAATATTAATAAACATGTAGATGAAGAAAAATGAAGACTTTATCGGAATTAACTTTGTTGCTACGAAGGCTTTATTATAATAAAATTACACCAATTTATAAGACAATTAAATATATTAAAGTTAAAAGTTAAAGTTACCAATGATTGTCACACACACACTAGGTGCGGTGAAATAATTCTCTGCAGTTGACCCATTACCCTTGATCACCCCCTGGGAGGTGAGGGGAACAGTGGGCAGCAGCAGTGGGCAGCAGCTGTGGCCGCGCCCGGGAATCATTTTTGGTGATTTAACCCCCAATTCCAACCCTTGATGCTGTGTTAAATGTATTAATTAATTTAGAATGAATTTAATCAAAAATGATAATTCAGTCTTATTAGTAGAAAATATAAATATATTGAATTTAATTAATTGACAATTAAATAGATTTTAAATGTATTAATTCATTTAGAATTAATTTAGTTAAAATAACAATTCAGTGTTACTAATAAAAAAATATATAAATGTATTTAAATTAAATGTATTTTCTTGCTTTCATTTAATATACTTACAATTCATAACTTTAAAAAAAATACAAACAATTTTATAAATGATGTAAAAAAAAAGTATCAATAATTTAAATGTTATGTTTATTTGTTCAAAATGGATCCTCATTAGTTGCTACAGAGTAGCCACTAATCTTCATGGGGTCCATCACACAATAAAAAAATAAACAAATAAAAAATATAATGTATAAGTATATGATAATAACGTTTTTTTAAATAGTGAATTAGTACTTGCAATAAGTACTTGTGTAATTTACATTTACATGTATATTTATTAACTAAAATATTAATAAAGTCTCATTATTAACAAGGAAATCTAACTTTGTTGCTACAGAGGCTTTATTATAATAAAATGACATCAATTTAAAGACAATTAAATATATGTCAAAAGTATTAATTAATTTATAATTAATTTAATCAAAAATAATAGTTCAGTCTTATTAATCGAAAATATAAATGTATTTAAATTAATTAATTTGACAATTAAATGTATTAATTCATTTAGACTTAATTTAGTCAAAATAATAATTTAGTCTTATTAATTAAAAAATATAAATGTATTCAAATTAAATAATTTGAAAATTAATATATTTTAAATGTATTAATTAATTCAGAATTATAAAAATAAATATTCTTATTAATTGACAATATAAATGCATTTAAATTAATCAATTAAACATTTACATTTAATGGTGAAATATACTCTACAATATGTTCATCAGCAACAAGTGGGAGAAGCTGCAAAGAATGTCAAGTGATCGTATTTGTCACATGCATGGAGGACTGAAATCTCACACGCTCCACTTTCCAAAGATGACACCAAAAAAACGTATCAATTACGTCGCAAAGATCCCCCAAACGTCTTTGTCCGGCACGCGTTGTGTCGTCATGGAAACAACAAGCAGCTGCCTGGTGACACTGAGTCATAGTGTGCATAGTTGTTGCAGGCTGACACACAAAGTTATCTTTAGCATCTTTTAGCGTTTAGTCACACATGACCACAGCTGCGCTGATGGTCGCCGAGCAAGACTTCACACTTTCAAAATAAGCTACAATCAGTCAAATAAACATCCTCCGAGTGAGTGAGCATAAAGTTGTGCAAACCTGGTGAAACTTGGACGTTTTGTAGGTGTGGCAACCGTACGCTTGCTGCACACTGGTCGAAAATAAACATAGCGGAGTCGCTAACTTTGGCTATAGTCGCCGGTGAGCTAGTGTCGCATTTCGCAGCTAATGGACACATTAGCACGTAGTGGGAGAGCATAGTTCAACAGCTAAAAGGTGTGTAACACTGCAAAAAACAACTGCTTTCCAAGTACAAAACCCAAGACAAGTGAAGTTGGCACGTTCTGTAAATCGTGAATAAAAACAGAATACAATGATTTGTAAATCCTTTTCAACCAATTGAATAGACTGCAAAGACAAGATATTTAACGTTCAATCTGGAAAACTGTTATTTTTTGCAAATTAGCTCATTTGGAATTTGATGCCTGCAACATGTTTCAAAAAAAGCTGGCACAAGTGGCAAAAAAGACTGAGAAAGTTGAGGTATGCTCATCAGACACTTATTTGGAACATCCCACAGGTGAACAGGCTAATTGGGAAGAAGTGGGTGCCATGATTGGGTATATAAGCACCTTCCATGAAATGCTCAGTCATTCACAAACAAGGATGGGGTGAGGGTCACCACTTTGTCAACAAATGCGTGAGCAAATTGTCCCAAAATATTAAGAACATTTCTCATTGAGCTATTGCTAGGAATTTAGGGATTTCACCATCTACGGTCCGTAATATCATCAAAAGGTTCAGAGAATCTGGAGAAATCACTGCACGTAAGAGATGATATTACGGACCTTAGATCCCTCAGGCGGTACTGCATCAAAAAGCGAGATCGGTGTGTAAAGGATATCACCACATGGGCTCAGGAGCACTTCAGAAAACCACTGTCAGTAACTACAGTTCATCGCTACATCTGTAAGTGCAAGTTAAAACTCTACTATGCAAAACCACAGCCATTTATCAACAACACCCAGAAACGCCGCCTGAGCTCATCTAAGATGGACTGATGCAAAGTGTAAAAGTGTTCTGTGGTCTGACGAGTCCACATTTCAAATAGTTTTTGGAAACTGTGGATGTCGTGTCCTCCGGGAACAAAGAGGAAAAGAACCATCCGGATTGTTATAGGCGCAAAGTTGAACAGCCAGCATCTGTGAGGGTATGGGGGTGTATTAGTGCCCAAGACATGGGTAACTTACACATCTGTGAAGGTGCCATTAATGCTGAAAGGTACATACAGGTTTTGGAGCAACATATGTTGCCATCCAAGCAACGTTATCATGGACGCCCCTGCTTATTTCAGCAAGACAATGCCAAGCCAGGTGTTACAACAGCGTGGCTTCATAGTAAAAGAGTGCCGGTACTAGACTGGCCTGCCTGTAGTCCAGACCTGTCTCCCATTGAAAATGTGTGGTGCATTATGAAGCCTAAAATACCACAACGATGTACATAATCGAATATAGGTTGAAAAGCATTTGCAAATCATTGTATTCTGCTTTTATTTACCATTTACACAACGTGCCAACTTCACTGGTTTTGGGTTTTGTACGAAAACATCTCGAGTATGAACAGGAATCAAGTAATTAATGAAGCTTTTCATTCGCGCCGATGCGGCTCTGCTACACGAGGTCGCACAAAGGAGTCTTTGTGTGTCATCACAGTGCATTAAAGTCACACACACTTTGAACAAACACACTCCCATGCAGCGATGACAACAGACTGACTGTTTACTCACAGGCTGGCCTTACCGCCATGCTAATGAGCTCATCACGCTCCTAACGGGGAGCAAAACACAGCAAGTGTGCAGCACTGCTAAATGTACGGGATTTCTTGTCATCATCAACCATGAGAGGATGACAAAAAACTACAAGGGGCTGCCCGGTTAAAAAATATAAAGAAATAAATGTATAAAAAAAAAATTCATGACTCAGAGCTGACTCATGCTTGGTCAGCATTATTGATGAGGACTATTGCATCATCATGACACAGCCTTTCACCCTCCTGTCATTTACTGTCCCCCCTGAAATACACCATATTCACTGCTTACATGCTAACTATGCCTATAATCTGCTAAATGCTACACTATATTCACTGCTTATATGCTAACTATGCCTATTAGCTGCTAAATGCTACACCATATTCACGGCTTACATGCTAACTGTACCTATAATCTGCTAAATGCTACACTATATTCACTGCTTACATGCTAACTATGCCTATTAGCTGCTAAATGCTACACCATATTCACTGCTTACATGCTAACTGTACCTATAATCTGCTAAATGCTACACTATATTCACTGCTTACATGCTAACTGTACATATAATCTGCTAAATGCTACACTATATTCACTGCTTACATGCTAACTGTACCTATAATCTGCTAAATGCTACACTATATTCACTGCTTACATGCTAACTGTACCTATAATCTGCTAAATGCTACACTATATCCACTGCTTACATGCTAACTGTACCTACAATCTGCTAAATGCTACACTATATTCACTGCTTACATGCTAACTATGCCTATTAGCTGCTAAATGCTACACCATATTCACTGCTTACATGCTAACTGTACCTATAATCTGGTAAATGATACACTATATTCACTGCTTACATGCTAACTGTACCTATAATCTGCTAAATGCTACACTATATTCACTGCTTACATGCTAACTGTACCTATAATCTGCTAAATGCTACACTATATTCACTGCTTACATGCTAACTGTACATATTATCTGCTAAATGCTACACTATCCTCACTGCTTACATGCAAACTATGCCTTTAGCTGCTAAATGATACACTATGCTCACTGCTTACATGTTAACAATACATATTATCTGCTTAATACTACACTATGTTCACTGCTTGCATGCTAACTATGCCTATTAGCTGCTAAATGCAATACAATCTTCACTAAATCCATGCTAACTGTACCTATTAGCTGCTAAATGCTACAGTATCTTCCCTGCTTAAATGCTAACTAGGCCTATTAGCTACTAAATGCTACAGTTTGTACACTGCTCACATGCTAACTGTGCAAATTAGCTGCTAAATGCTACAGTTTGTACACTGCTCACATGCTAACTGTGCAAATTAGCTGCTAAATGCTACACTATCTTTGCTGCTTACATGCTAATGCCAATTAGCACTGGTTACATGCTAACTACACCTGTTAGCTCCTAAATACTACACTTTCTTCACTGGCTAGATGTTAACTATGTTTGTTAGCTGCTCAATGCTACACTTTGTTCACTGGCTAAATGCTAACTATGCCTGCAAGCTGCTAAATCATACACTTTCTTCACTGGCTACATGCTAACTATGCCCATTAGCCGCTAAATACTATACTTTGTTCACTGTCTCTATGCAAACTATGCCAATTAGCTGTGTTCATTGCTTATATGCTAGTTATGCCTATTAGCTGCTAAATGCTACACTATCTACACGGTTTACATGCTAACTCTGACAATTATCTGCTAAATTCTACACTTTGTTCACTGGCTAAAAGCTAACTATGCCTGTAAGCTGCTAAATCATACACTTTCTTCACTGGCTACATGCTAACTATGCCCATTAGCTGCTAAATGCTACACTTTGTCCACTGTCTGCATGCAAACTATGCCAATTAGCTGCTAAATGCTACACTATCTTCGCTGCTTTCATGTTAACAATGCCTGTAAGCAGCTAAATGCTACACTATCTTCACTGCTTACATGCTAACTATGCCTATTAGCTGCTAAATGATACACTATTTTCACTGCTTACATGCTAACTGTACCTATTAGCTGCTAAGTGCTACTCTTTGTTGACAGTTTATATGCTATATATAAACTGTCAACAGCTAACGGGCTTATATGCCCGTTAGCTGCTAAATGCTACAATCTGTACACTGGCTACATGCTAACTATGCTTGTTATCTGCTAAATGCTACAATCTGTACACTGGCTACATGCTAACTATGCTTGTTATCTGCTAAATGCTACAATCTGTACACTGGCTACATGCTAACTATGCTTGTTAGCTGCTAAATACTACACTTTGTTGACTGGCTACATGCTAACTATGCCCGTTAGCTGCTAAATGCTACACTTTCTTCACTGGCTACACTAACTATACCCATTAGCTGCTAAGTGCTACACTTTGTACACTGGCTACAGGCTAACTATGTCTGTTAGCTGGTAAATACTACACTTTGTTTACAGGCCAGATGCTAACTATATCTTTTAGCCGATAAATACTGCACATATTTCCATGACTCCACGCTAACTGTGTCTGGTAGCTGATTAACTCTATACTGTATTTACTTGCTAAGTGCAACTGTACTTGACCGTGAATTGATTTACGTGGACTTAAACAAGTTGAAAAACTTATTCGGGTGTTACCATTTAGTGGTCAATTGTACGGAATATGTACTGTACTGTGCAATCTACTAATACAAGTTTCAATCAATAAATCAACTGTGTCTGTTAGCTGCTAAATGCTACACTATATTGACTGGCTAGAAGATGTTAATTATGTATTTTGGCTGCTAAATGTTATTCTGTGCTTAGTGACAAGATGCTAACTGGATCTTTTAAAACCACGATTAAACACTGACTTACACACATTGCCTTGCTGGTTGCTAACTGTCTTTTAACCACTAAATTGTACTATACTGGCTCGATCCTATATGTGTCTATTAGCCACGTTGTTGATTGGCTATGTGCTAACTGATTCTGTTAGATGCTAAATGCAACACAATGTTCGTTCACCACCTAGACGCTAACAGTATCCATACTTGCCAACCATCCCGAATTTTACGGGAGACTCATGAATTTCAGTGCCTCTCCCGAAAATCTCCCGGGACAACCATTCTCCCGAATTTCTCCCAATTTCCAGCTGGACAAGAGGCACGCCCCCTCCAGTTCCATGCGGACCTGAGTGAGGACAGCCTGCCGGCCCAGTCACGTTATAACTTCTACGGCTTTTGGAGAGTGCACAACTGTACACACAACAAGAAGGAGACGAAGCAGAAGAACGAAGAAGAGACAGTCATGGCGACGACGAGTGACAGAGAATAGAACAAGGATGGACAATTCAACCCTAAACTCACTCCTCTCCTGCCAATTTAATTTCACAGATGCTGCCCATACCTATGCTCCTTGAAAGGCTGTGCTACTGGCTGCAAAGCATTGCACTTTCCAAATACAACAATGAGTAGAGTGTTATGTGTGTCTATATGTGTAAATAAATGAACACTGAAATTCAAGTATTTATTTTATTTATATGTATATAATAAAATAAATAAATAAATAAATATATATATATATATATATATATATATATATATATATATATATATATATATATATATATATATATATATATATATATATATATATATAAAGCTAAAATTCACTGAAAGCCAAGTATTTATTTTATTTTTTATATATATATATATATTAGGGCTGCAACAACTAATCGATTAAATCGATTAAAATCGATTATAAAAATAGTTGCCGATTAATTCAGTCATCGATTCGTTGGATCTATGCTATGCGCATGCGCAGAGGCTTTTTTAAAAATTTTTTTTTAAATAAACCTTTATTTATAAACTGCAACATGTACAAACAGCTGAGAAACAATAATCAAAATAAGTATGGTGCCAGTATGCTGGGTTTTTTCAATAAAATACTGGAAAGGACAGAAATGTAGTTTGTCTCTTTTATCCGATTATTAATCGATTAATCGAAGTAATAATCGACATATTAATCGATCATCAAATTAATCGTTAGTTGCAGCCCTAATATATATATATATATATATATATATATATATATATATATATATATATATATATATATATATATATATATATATATATATATATATATATATATATATATTATATAAATAAAAGAAATACTTGGCTTTCAGTGAATTCTAGCTATAAATATACTCCTCCCCCTTAACCCCGCCCCCGATCCCCCTAATCTCCCGAATTCGGAGGTCTCAAGGTTGGCAAGTATGACAGTATCTGTAGTTGCTAAATGCTAACACTGTCCCCGCCCACTTGGTCTTGCTGTGAGTGACAGATGCTCACCACTAGTCTTTCTGATGTCCTCCATGTGGACAACACTAAAAGGTCCAGAAGACATCCGGACACACGTTCCCTGACAATTTAAAATACAGAAAAAAGAATACATTTGTTGTACTGGTTCCTGAGACTTCTTGGACTTTCTGATGTTCAGCCAACCTTTGACCTCCGTAAGAGGCCGCATTTGTGCACCACTTTGAGGATGACGAGACTTCTGAAAAAGCTTGTCCAGCATCTCTGCGCCTCATCTTCCAAATTTAAGTTATTTACTGAAATTGAGTGAGCCTATGGCTTTGCACTTTGTTTGTCAAATATATATGTATATATATATATATATATATATATATATATATATATATATATATATATATATATATATATATATATATATATATATATATATATATATATATATATATATATATATATATATATATATATATATATATATATATATATGTATGTATGTATGTATATATATATATATATATATATATATATATATATATATATATATATATATATATATATATATATATATATATATATATATATATATATATATATATATATATATATATATATATATATATATTGCATTCTATTGTAGTTACTTAGAATTTACAACCCCTTGGCGCTGTTTTGTACTGTTTTTGTACTTACTTTGATTATTATTTCTCAACTGATTGTAAATGTTGAAATTTATAAATAAAGATTTATAATTTTTTTTTTAAAAAGAATACAAAAATAAATAATTAAATACAAAATCTCTGCGCCTCCTCACTGCACCTGTAGATGGCGTGTTGAAGCGCCCTCTGCTAGACACTGCAGGCACTGCTGCTCCAGTCCGATAATGCCACGCAAAGAAATATTGAATCACTGTAAAGTAAACAATTATTTCATGTCATGCCTCTTCATAGTCTTTAAAAATGTACACACAAGTCGTTTTTCTGTATTTTTATTTTATTTACTTCAGTGGTTTCCTTGCTTAACTTCCGGTGTCAATAACGAGGGCAATTGCCAGTGTTGCTATGGTTACGTTGAATTTTGTACGTTTTCAGACACAACGTTGAATACTATTCTGTACCTGTGTGTATATTTAACTGTAAAAATAACAATTGTTGTTTACACTTTCAACAAAGTCAATAATATATATATATATATTTTTTAAAATCAGGCATCTGAGGAGTCGCCTAACCCGTGGAAAGGCGGGCAGAAAACCCCGTCGCTCCGCCTGAAAGCCCTCTTCTCATGATCCGCCATTAGGGTGAACCGCTGGTAAGATGGCGCTCCGAGTTTTCGCTTAATTATATCTAATAAAAGACATTTTAAAGGCCAGACGCGAGGTGACATGTTTGTTTGTGCTTGTCCGGTGCAGGTGGATTGAACGCCAGGATGCAGATATTTGTCAAAACCCTCACGGGGAAGACCATAACCCTCGAGGTGAGCGACGCGGCCGCCGCTCGTCTTCCACGTTTTTCAAGCATCAAAAATGTCCACAAAATGTCGCTGACCTGCTGCTATTTGTGTTCCGCACTCAATGAAACGTCCGCCGCGTCTTAATGTCGGCTAAATGCCGGCTTGGACGCACTTTCGGTCCCGTCGTGTCCTCGAAGCTAAGCTAGCTGCTAGCCGAGCACCGTAAACACGTGCTATCAGCAGCTAGCTTAGCTTCACTTAATAAGTAAACCTTATATCGCTTTCCGCGGGGCAATATTATTCATTAAAGTGCCAAAAATAGGCCTTAAATGGCTTTAAAGAGTGTTGAATTGGGGCTGGGCGATATGGCCTTTAATTTAGGGTTGCAACAACTAAGCGATTAAATCGATTATAAAAATAGTTGGCGATTAATTTAGTCATGATTCGTTGGATCTATGCGCATGCGCAGATTCTACTTTTTTATTTTATTTTTTATAAACCTTTATATATTAACTGCAACATTTACAAACACCCGAGAAACAATAAACAGTAAGTATGGTGCCAGTATGCCGTTTTTTTTCTTCAATACAATATTGGAAAGGATAGAAGTTTGTAGTTTGTGGCTTTTATCCAATTATTAATTGATTAATTAAAGTAATAATCAACAGATTAATCAATTATCAAATTAATTGTAAATTGCAGACCTAATCTCGATATTTTGCCTTAGCCTTGAATGAACACTTGATGCATATAATCACAGCAGTATGATGATCATGTGTCTACATTAAAACATTCTTGTTCTTACTGCATTAATATATGCTCATTTTAAACTTTCATTCAGAGAGGGAAGTCACAACTAAGTCAATTTACCAAAAGTGTATTTGTTAAACAGTTAAGCAGTGGTACAAACATTCATGTCATTTCAAAACAGAAAGTGCCAGATTGTCAAGAGACATTTTAAAACAAGCTATTAATAAAGTACTATCTATCTATCTAGTGCACTTTTGTGCATGATGTCACTAAGATGACATATCAAAACAACACTAAATTAAAGTGCACTTTTTGTACAGAATGCCACTACAATAGTTTAAATCATATAACGTGCATGATGTCACACAAGATATTTCAATAACTGTCAAATAAAAATGATCTGCATACCGTATTTTTCGGATTATAAATCGCACCGGCCGAAAATGCATAATAAAGAAGGGAAAAAACATAAGTCGCATTTTTTGGGCACATTTTTTTAAAAAAACCCAACACCAAGAATAGACATTTGAAAGGTAATTTAAAATAAATAAAGAATAGTGAACAACAGGCTGAATAAGTGTACGTTATATGAGGTATAAATAACCAATGGAGAACGTGCCTGGTATGTTAACGTAACATTATGGTAAGAGTCATTCAAATAACTAACATATAGAACATGCTATACGTTTACCAAACAATCTGTCACTCCTAATCGCTAAATCCCATGAAATCTTATACGTTTAGTCTCTTACGTGAATGAGCTAAATATTTGATATTTTACGGTAATGTGTTAATAATTTCACACATAAGTCGCTCCTGAGTATAAGTCGCACCCCCGGCCAAACTATGAAAAAACTGCGACTTATAGTCCGAAAAATACGGTAATAGGAAATTATATAGTGTATGTCCTTCGCTATGTGGTAGGTTCCAAGGCACATTTTTTTCATTGAAAAAATTCTGAGGCACAACACCAGTAGAAAACATTAAAAAAATGAAACTCAGCAGTCGATATTGACAATAAAAAGTCGTTCTCGCAATTTTTGGATATGAATTCAAACTGTAACCAAGCATGCATCATTATAGCTGCACTCAAGAAGTCAACCTTAGTTCGCTTTCCGCAGGGCAATATTATTCATTAAAGTGTGAAAAATAAGGCCTTAAATGGCTTTAAAGAGTGTTGAATACGACTTATAGAGCAGTGTTTTTCAACCTTTTCTGACCCAAGGCAAAATGCAGAGGCACACCACCAGCAGAAAACATTTAAAAAAATAAAACTCAGCAGTCGATATTGACAATAAAAAGTTGTTCTCTCAATTGGATATGAATTCAAACTGTAACCAAGCATGCATCACTATAGCTGCACTCAAGAAGTCAACCTTAATTCGCCTTCCGTGGGGCAATATTATTCATTAAAGTGTGAAAAATAAGGCTTTAAAGAGTGTTGAATACGACCTATAGAGCAGTGTTTTTCAACCTTTTCTGGCCCAAGGCACATTTTTTTCCATTGAAAAAATTCAGAGACACATCACCAGCAGAAAACATAAAAAAATGAAACTCGGCAGCAAATATTGACAGTAAAAAGTTGTTGTCGCAATTGTTGGATATGACTTTAAACCATAACCAAGCATGCATCAGTGTAGCTCTTGTCTCATAGGTGTACTGTCACATAGTGACATATTTGTACTTTTTTGGTGTTTTCCTGTGTAGTGTTTTAGTTGTCTTGCGCTCTTATCTTTGGTGGCTATTCCTGTTTTGTTGGTATTTTACTGTAGCAGTTTCATGTCTTTCGTATTCCTCCCATCTGCTTTGTTTTTACAACCAAGACTGAGTATCCTTCTTTGTGGGGACATTGTTGATTGTCATATCATGTACGGATGTACTTTGTGGACGCTTTCTGCTCCAAACGCTGCATCGATCAATCAATGTTTACTTATATAGCCCTAAATCACGAGTGTCTCAAAGGGCTGCACAAGCCATGACGACATCAGATCCCACATCAGGGCAAGAACAAACTCAACCCAATGGGACAACAATGAGAAACCTTGGAGGGGACCGCAGATTTAACCCAATTAGGTGAAATGACATCATCTCCCACGGCACACCAGACAATTTCACGGCACAGTGGTTGAAAAACACTGCTATAGAGGCATCTACAATTCATTCATTTACTATTGGTAACAGAAAAGACAGCAAAACAAACCAACTGGGGTAAAAAAATAACTGCATATTAAGATGTCCAAAATTAATGATGTGCAATTTTTGTTAACAGTCTGTTATATTTTGATGTTAACCTAAAATACTACAGTATCGGAAAATGATAATTGCATTTGATAGTTATGTGCATTATAATTAGATTAGTGCTTAACTTGGCCACAGTTAATGTAAACTACTGAACATTATTCTTGTCTAATGCTTACTACAATTTTGTTGAATCAATGACTATCAAATTATTTTAAGTTGCATTAAGTTAGATTTGCTGATGTCTGCAGAAACACTAACCTTCACATGAACATTTTCACCAACTTCACTTCTTTGCATTAAATCTTTGCAGGTTGAGCCTTCGGATACGATCGAAAATGTCAAGGTCAAAATTCAGGACAAAGAAGGCAAGTTTGTTGTAATTTTCCTCTTTGATGACTTTTCTGCATGTCGGCTCTCACATTCTACAGTAAAAAGTTGAAAAGAATAGTATCATGCTAGCTGGCAAATGTTTACATGTAGTGTTCATGAGCAGTTTATTGTTTATCTGGAACAAGTATGTGAACGTAACGACTGCTTCTGTGCAGGAATTCCTCCTGACCAGCAGAGGTTGATCTTCGCTGGGAAGCAGCTGGAAGATGGACGCACTTTGTCAGACTACAACATCCAGAAGGTGAAGAAACTATCTCCATATAGGTGTTTCATATTGGTCCATATCGATAATTATTGATGACATATTTTCCGGACTATAGAGCGCAACGATATTCAAGCTACACCCTCCAAAGTTTGTCTTGACAAAAGTTTCCATATACAGTACACTTCATTCACTAATGGTGTTACAAAAAAGATCAGTTATAATAATACATCATGTTGGATATAACTGATCAAAAATAAAAAAATACTGAAATTCCACCACATAGTGAATTTGCAAACAACTAAAATTAATTAATCTGCTACCCATGAATATACAACAATTCTTCTCAAAAAAAGAGAAATTTAATCTTGGAGAAAAATGTAATTTAAAACATTTATATGCACGTACAACACTTAAGACCTTCAGTATGTGGAATTAAATGATGTAATGGATTAAGCAAAGCAATCAATGTACTAATATGATTCACTTCAAGAAACTCTTCAAACTTAGTGTTTACAAAGAAGAAGAACCATGATAAACATTCTGAATTTATTTCATCCATCCATTCTTTTTCTAAATAATCTTACTCATCTCACCATATGAAATATAACTTACTTCACTGAGTATTATTTATTTATTTTTATTGTGATTACTTATGGAGTATATTGTGAATAAATTGGGAACAGGAAGTGAACAAAAGTTTTAGCAACTGTTATATAAAAGAAAAGGGGTAGGATTAAATAAACTCTGCTTCTTCCTACTCCTTTTTGAACATGTTAAAGAGAAACTGGAAATTGTGATGCATCATGTTGTGCATGCGTGTTCCAAATAAAGTCAAACTCATATTAGCCGCACCGGACTATAAGCCGCAGACATGTCGTGAAATGAGTCGTTTGTAAATGTTTATTTACATACCTTAATTGTGTCCAAACGGTGTCTGTAACACGGCAGTAAAACGGCTGATCAAACAAAACAGAAGTCATCGTCATGGGCCCACTGGCTGCGCAAGTTAGCTCTCCAATCAGCTAAACAGACTCAATAACTCCATGGTGATGTTTTGGTGAATTTGTGAAACTGAAACAATACAAAAAGAATGCCATTGTCAGTTAATAATACTAACACACACTGGTAAATGTGTTGGCATATTAGCTAATGCTGAGGACGCCAGCTTGATTGCATTACGCTAGCCTGTACAAATATGCATGAAAACACTTCTACAGACATCACACATGGGACACTTTAGTAAGAATAGTTTTAGTTATATTGTAAAACTTACAAACGTTGCTTGGAGTGATGAATGAAGAATCCATATGAGTAGAAACGTTATGGACGACTAGAAGACGTTGAAAGCTCAAGTCTAAACAGAAGGACAATGCAGTACCTGCTGTGAGAAAACTTGTCCAGAGGATGGCGCCATTGCACAAACAATAACACAACCTTTCGGTGTTTTTGTTTTTATATGAAGAAAAATCCATAATTTGCCACGTTGTTTCAAAACACATGGTGCTACAGACATCACAAATAGGACTGTTTAGTAAGTAAGAATTGTTTTAGTTATGTTGTTAAACTTACAAACGTTGCTTGGCTTGAAGAATCCATAAGAGTAGAACTGCTATGGATGGCTAGAAGATGGAACGGCGCTTCTACTTCCGGTTGAAAGCTTTAAATGGAAGGACACTGCAGCACCTGCAGTGAGTGAACTCCTCCACAAGATGGTGTCGTAGCACAAACTAACATTTATTTTAAACTATTGACATCATGGCCGTCAGCGAAGAAAAATCCATAAATGAGCCACACTGTTTTATAAGCTGCAGGGTTCAAAGTGTTGGAAAAAGAATTGATGGTATTTAACACCATGTTGTTTGCCCCCCAGGAGTCGACCCTCCACTTGGTGCTGAGGCTGAGAGGCGGGGCCAAGAAGAGGAAGAAGAAGTCCTACACCACGCCCAAGAAGAACAAGCACAAGAGGAAGAAGGTCAAGCTGGCCGTGCTGAAATATTACAAGGTACTCACTTGTCTCTCTCCCAGGATGTTGTGCTCGCCTCTCACTCTTTTTACCCTCCTCTCCCCAGGTGGACGAAAACGGTAAAATCCACCGCCTGAGACGCGAGTGTCCCGCCGACGAGTGCGGCGCCGGCGTGTTCATGGCGAGCCACTTTGACCGCCATTACTGCGGCAAGTGTTGTCTGACTTACTGCTTCAACAAGCCCGAGGACAAGTAAGATGGACTGACTGTTGGGAATAAAGACAAATGTTTCTCATTTCACACCTCATGACTCCTTTGTCCTCACACAACACCTACCTGTGTCTGTCATCACATACTCACATGGCGGAAGAAAAGTAGTTCCCTACAAGATATCAATTATTTACTTTTGTTTCTAACGAGAACCATCTCAAATAACTTAAGTACTGGTATCGATAGATATCAGTATCGATGTGTACATCAACATCCAATGAATCACTTGTGATTGACACTCATCACAATATTACTGTCAAGTCAAAGTTGGACAGAAATGAGTTGAATGTTACATTTATGTAATAGCAGGGTGTACCTCGAATGCAGCTGGGATAGGCTCCAGCACCCTGCGATTCAGAGGGGTATCAAGCGGTAGGAAATGGATGGAGAAAAGTACTTTCCACTGACATGTTAGCATTTTTGCACAGCAATTTTAGTGCTCAAAGCTGACTTTGTGTTGGATATTTAAAGTAATTGTAGTTCACAAGTTGTCAATTACAATCCAACTAAGTGCAATACAAAGTAATAAAGGGTTTAAAATGAGCTCAATGGGCAGAAAATAAGCTTGAGAATTTTCTAATTTACCTGACAATCTTTTAATATGTAAAGTGCTTTTTAAAGTTGACAACTTAGTAAATGGATGGAACTTATTGCTCTATTGGTGGGATGTATCTTGATAGTCACATGACCCTCCTAAATATTCCTTAAGTTTAAGTACTGACAATATTTAGTCCCTGTAGTCATAGAAACGAAATAATATTAGTAGGCTGTGTAATATTTCGGCAGCCAGCAGGGGTCGCTGAGAGCAAACAATCTCGTTTTGTGGAACTTTATTTTGGGGCTGCTGGAATCTGGTCGCTTTTGTTCAGGGTAAAAAACAAAAAGAGTAAAATGTGCAGTTTGAGTACTAAAAATAATATTTACTTGGAATTGTTACAATGGACAAAGTGGATACACGTGAACACAACCAGATGAAGTACAAAACATTTTACATACCACAATATTTCTATACTTGCATATTTCCAAGAGAAAAACACCAAAAAAAAAGGTCACTCGGGCAGAAAAACATTCTGAACTTCAGTTTAGCGCAACCAAATAAATGTAAAAAGATGATTTGTTGGTTCAAATGTGGCTTGTAACTGCTGAACATCCTTGGCAACTGAAGAATAAATCTCAATAAAAACATTTACAAAGTCTGATTGGACGTATGAAGCTCAGTGGGAGGAGCCAAAGCTAAGAAGACACTTTGATCTCCTATTTCCTGTTGAGGTGTTTGTTATAAATAAAGGTCAGCCCCGCCCACTGAGGGTTGTCTCCACCAATGAGATCCTTTAGGACAAGCAAAGCGGACGGTGGACGTCTCCATGGCGACCGCATCCAAGACGACGAGGAAGAGGAAAATCCGAACTGAACTTGTCTTGAAAAGTTTTGGGGGCGGGGAGGGTGAAGGAGGCGGGGCTTTAAAAAGTGTCACCATTGTCATGCGGAGGCCCCGCCTCCTCCTTCCCGCCGAGACAGGACGTCGCCCGCTTGGCTTTCACAGAAAGCGTCACGCCGGGAAAAAGATGTGCGTCCTCGTCCTGACCCGAGGCGCCGTCTTTGGTTGGAAGGTCAGATCTTGATGTCCTGAGACTCCACCATCTTTGCCAGCGTCTTCTTCACGCGCAGGATGGTGAGGCGGGAGGCGGGGCTGTGAGCCCAGCACTCGCACATCAGCTTCAACATGGCGCGCAGACACTGCACACACACACACACACACACAGAATTAGGATACAAAACAGTGAGTGTGTGTCACCAGAGGGGGCGCCGTGTCACCTCATCACTGTTCCAGCGGTTTGACACGGTGGGTCGCAGTCCCTTCACACACACCACCTCCAACATGTCCTCGTACGACGGCTCACACGGCACCACGTCGAAATACGGCAGCTGGTAGTCCTCCACCATCCCTGCACGCACGCACGCACACACACACACACACACACACACACACACACACACACACACACACACACACACACACACACACACACACACACACACACACACACACACACACACACACACACACACACACACACACACACACACACACACACACACACACACACACACACACACACACACACACACACACACACACACATACTGGTTATCATTTGGAATGGAGACCAAGTTTTTGATCATGACTTGTGGGGACCAGCCTTTCTACAGGTTGTGGAGGCATAAAAAAAGAGGTAAAATGTCCACTGCCCAGTTAGCTCATACACGTCTTTAAATCTCTGGATTGATAAAGTAATCATTCTTACTGGGGACCCTGGGGAAAAATAGTTCATATGCTTCATGGGGACCAAATTTAAATCATTTTGCATAATTCACACACATTTGTACGTGACTACTGAGGACCACTTAAAAAAAAAGAAAAAAAAAAGTTCTAATTAAATATATTAAAAATCACTTAGGCATCTTCAGAATGGATCTGACTATCATTTAAAAAGGTTTCCCTTTAGGGGACCTGTTTTTTTGTCCCCATACCGTCAGAGGTCCCAGAGCGATGTCCCCATTAAGTAAGCATTGCCATAATGCACGCACACACACACACACACACACACACACACACACACACACACACACACACACACACACACACACATAACTAGTAGTAGTACCTCCAGTGACACAGCGTCGAGTGTAAGTAGTAGTAGTAGTAGTAGTATAGATAGTAGTAGTAGTAGTAGTAGTAGTACCTCCAGTGACACAGCGTCGTGTGTAAGTAGTAGTAGTAGTAGTAGTATAGATAGTAGTAGTAGTAGAAGTAGTACCTCCAGTGACACAGCGTCGTGTCATCTCCCAGACGACCAGAGCGTAACTGTACATGTCAGCCATGATGTAAGCCTGGAACTGGTTCTTCTTCAGGCTCTCATCCAGAACCTCAGGTGCCATGTAGCGCCTGGTACCCACTCGTGTACTCAGTGGCACGTCCACCTCACTCGTGTCGCTATGGAAACACACACACACACCCGTCACCTCACCGCCACTCTGACACTGACTGTGTGTGTGTGTGAGTGTGTGTGTGATGGTGTGTGTGTGTGTGTGTGTGTGTGTGTGTGTGTGTGAGTGAGTGAGAGTCAGTGAATGAATGGGTGAGTGAGTGAGTGAGTCAAAGTGTGTGAGTGAATGAATGAATGAAAGAATGTTTGTGTGACAGTGTGAGTGAGTGAGTCACATAGTATGTGAGAGTGTGTGTGAGTGACGGAGTGAGTGAATGAGTGAGAGTGTGTGTGAGTGACAGAGTGAGAGTCAGTGAATGAATGGGAGAGTGAGTGAGTCAAAGTGTGTGAGTGAATGAATGAAAGAATGAGTGTGACAGTGTGAGTGAGTGAGTGAGTCAGTGAGTCACATAGTATGTGAGAGAGTGTGCGACAGTGTGTGAGTGACTGAGTGAGAGTGTGTGAGTGAATGAATGAGTGAGAGTGTTTGACAGTGTGAGTGACAGAGTGAGAGTCAGTGAATGAGTGAGTGCGTCAAAGTGTGTGAGTGAATGAATGAAAGAATGAGTGCGTAACAGTGTGAGTGAGTGAGTGAGTGAATAAATGAGTGAGTGAGTCACATAGTATGTGAGAGAGTGTGTGACAGTGTGTGAATGACTGAGTGAGTGTGTGTGTGAGTGAATGAATGAGTGAGAGTGTGTGAGTGTGAGTGTGTGACAGTGTGTGAGTGACAGAGTGAGAGTCAGTAAATTAGTGGGTGAGTGTGTGTGTGTGAGTGAGTGAGTGAATGAAATAATGATAGTGTGCGACAGTGTGAGTGAGTGAGTAAATGAATTAGTGAGTGAGTGACAGTGTGAGTGAATGAGAATGTCAGACTCTAAGTGTGAGTGACAGAGTGAGAGTCAGTAAATTAGTGTGTGAGTGAGTGAGTGAGTGAGTGAGTGAGTGAGTGAGTGAAAGTGAATGAATGAAATGAGAGTGTGCGACAGTGTGAGTGGGTGATTGAGTGAGTGAATAAATGAGTTAGTGAGTGAGAGTGTGTGACAGTGTGAGTGACAGAGTGAGAGTGAGTGAATGAGTGTGTAAGTGACTGAGTGAGTAAGTGTGTGAATGAATGAATGAGGAGAGTGAGTTTGAACCTGTTGAACTTGACGGCGAGGCCGAGGTCGGCGATGCAGCAGGCGCCGTTCTTCTTGATGAGGATGTTCTTGCTCTTCAGGTCGCGGTGGGCGATGGCGGGCTTGCCCTGCGTGCCGTAGATCTCCGTGTGCAGGTGGCACAGACCGCAGGCGGTGGAGTACGCCAACCTCAGCAGCGTGTGCGTGTCCAGCGTGGTCGTCCTCAGGTAGTCGTACAGAGAGCCGTTCTCGTGGTAATCCGTGATGAGGAACAGCTGCGTGAAGGCGCCCGTGCCCTTGATGTCGGCCGCGATGAAGCCTGTCAATGATGGAGTCATCATCATCATCAGTGATGTCATCACCACCAGTGACGTCATCATCATAGATGTCATCATTATCATCAGTGATGTCGTCATCTAGTAATGTCATCATTGACATAGTCATCAGTGATGTCGTTATCATCATTAGTGACATAATCAGTGATGTCGTCCACAAAAGTGAGGTCGTCATCATCAGTGGTGTCATCATCATCATCACCACCAGTGGCGTCATCATCATCACCAGTGATGTCATCATTATCATCAGTGATGTCGTCATCTAGTAATGTCATCATTGACATAGTCATCAGTGATGTCGTTACCATCGTTAGTGACATAATCAGTGATGTCGTCCACAAAAGTGAGGTCGTCATCAGTGGCGTCATCATCATCACCACCAGTGACGTCATCATCATAGATGTCGTCATTATCATCAGTGATGTCGTCATCTAGTAATGTCATCAGTGATGTCGTTATCATCATTAGTGACATAATCAGTGATGTCGTCCACAAAGTGAGGTCGTCATCATCAGTGGTGTCATCATCATCACCACCAGTGACGTCATCATTATCAGTGATGTCGTATTCTAGTAATGCCATCATTGACATAGTCATCAGTGATGTCGTTATCATCGTTAGTGACATAATCAGTAATGTCGTCCACAAAAGTGAGGTCGTCATCAGTGGCATCATCATCATCACCACCAGTGACGTCATCGTCATCACCAACAGTGACGTCATCATCATAGATGTCATTATTATCATCAGTGACGTCGTCATCTAGTAATGTCATCATTGACATAGTCATCAGTGATGTCGTTATCATCATTAGTGACATAATCGGTGATGTCGTCCACAAAAGTGAGGTCGTCATCATCATCATCATAGATATCATCATCATCAGTGATGTCGTCATCTAGCAATGTCATCATTGATATAGTCATCAGTGATGTCATTATCATCATTAGTGGCATAATCAGTGATGTCGTTCACAAGTGAGGTCGTCATCATCAGTGATGTCAACATCACCAGTAACGATATCATTAGTGACGTCATCATCATCAGTGACGTCAACATCACATGACCAGTAACAACATCATTAATGACGATATCATCATCATGAGTGACGACATCATCATCACCAGTGACGTCATCATCATCATCACCAGCAGTGACGTCATCATTGTCATCAGTGATGTCATCATCTAGTAATGTCATTATTGACAGTCAACAGTGATGTCGTTATCATCATTAGTGACATCATCAGTGGTGTCATCATAATCAGTGATGTCAAAATCCACAGTAACAATATCATTAGTGACGTCATCATAATCAGTGATGTCAACATCACATGACCAGTTACAATATCATTAGTGACATCATCATCAGTGACGATATCATCATCATGAGTGACGATATGATCATCATCAGCGATGATATCATGCGTGGATGCAGATTCCCGGTATAGTTAATAGTTGATGAGCACATGATGTCAGTTACCAAGGATGTTGTCGTGTCTCATCAGGACCGTCTGGTAGATTTCGGTCTCTCTGAACCAGCTGGCCTCCTCGCGGGTGAAGAAGACTTTGACTGCCACCTTCTCTCCCCTCCAGCGGCCCAGCCACACCTCGCCGTAGCGACCTTTCCCGATCTGACGCACCATCTGGATCTGCTTGGCGATGGTACGCTGAACCTGGTGGCCGTGGCAGGAGTCACGTTGTCACGTCGCCGTCAAACCACACATCAACATGGCTGCCAAAAGTGGTGCGGTGTCGTGTTCCTACCAGCAGGGGGAGCCCAGAGCCGCTGCCAGAGCTCTGGGATTGGTGGATGAGGTCTTTGAGGGACTCCCCAGCGGGGATGAACACTTCCTGTTCCACGTCTTTGTGATAGCACTGACGCTCACTCTGCCACTTATACCTGACACACACACACACACACACAGTTAAAGGTGTGTCACGGTTGCCATGGTGATGCTGAGGCGTTACCTGTAGTAACAGACCACAGTGACACAGATGAGCGTGCAGCAGCACACCGTCATGGAGACCAGGAAGGCCAACCAGTGGGGGCTGCCTTCTGCAAACAAGATGGAGGTAGGCGATTAGTTTCCATTAAAATACTTTGTCTCAGTACACTTCAATAAGTACACTGTGTGCTGTATAGTACTGTCCCCGATACATTACTGTAATTGCACACTTACTGATACGATGTTAATATCATTTAGCTTCTTCATAATGAAATGGAGATGGAGAATTATCAGCACATGAAATATCTTTCTCTATTTTTCCATTGTAGAATCATTCTAAATGAATTTATTGTGACGTATTCTGGCTTGTGTGCACTCCTGCTTCAAACCAAGTGTCACTTTTTGACTGGTAGCTCCTCCCCTTTCCACTTCAAAGCCAAGACGGCGACTATGGGGACGTTTCGAGTGCGACATCTTGTAGTACTTCTGACTGTGAGCGCACTTAAATAGCAAGTGTAAGTACCAGAAGGCTCCTGCGGGGGCAGTGTGGGCTGCAGGTCTCGATTGCAGAAGTCCGTGTTGCAGCACTCGATGGTCCTCCTGGTCTGAGCGTTGGGAGAGTCCTGTCCATTAAACACACACATTTATTGATCATATCGGCATGATCAATCCTGTCTTGCTGTGTGTGTGTGTGTGTGTGTGTGTACCTTGCACTGGAAGTGTGAGCCTTCGTACTTCATGCAGCCCGAGGTGAGGATGGGCTCGCCGTGCTCGTCCTCCTCGATGATGGCGAAGCACTGACCGTTGGTTCTGCGGAACAAGTGCAATCGAATTTACTTCCGCCTTCTGAAACGCTTGAAGAGCAGAAGTACTTTTTTCCTGCGCTTTGAACCCTGTGGCTTATAAAACGGTGCGGCTAATTATGGATTTTTCGTCGCTATAAAAACAACAACAAAAACACCAAAAATTTGTGTTATTGTTTGTGCAATGGCGCCATCCTTTGGACGAGTTTTCTCACAGCAAGTACTGCATTGTCCTTCTGTTTAGACTGAGCTTTCAACGTCTTCTAGTCGTCCATAGCGTTTCTACTTCTATGGATTCTTCATTCGTCACGCCGAGCAACGTTTATAAGTTTTACAATATAACCAAAACAATTCCTACTTATGAAAGTGTCCCACATGTGATGTCTGTAGGAGTGTTTTCATGCATATTTGTAAGTGCTATCGTAATGTAATGAAACCAGCATCATTAGCATTAACTAATATGCTAACAGGTGTACGAGTGTCTGTGTTAGTATTATTAACTTACAATGGCATTCTTTTTGTATTGTTTCAGTTTCCCAAATTTCTCAGTAAATGCACCAAAACGTCATCATGGAGTTATTGAGTCTGTTGGAGAGCTAGCTTCCGCAGCTAGTGGGTCCATGACGATGACTTCTGTTTTGTTTGATCAGCCGTTTTACTGCCGTGTTGCAGACAATTAAGTTGTGTAAATAAACACTGACTAAATATTTCTGTGTAAATACCGTATTTTTCGGACTATAAGTCACTCTGGAGTTTAAGTCGCACAGGCCGAAAATGCATAATAAAGAAGGAAAAAAACATATATAAGTCGCACTGGAGTATAAGTCGCATTTTTGGGAAATTTATTTGATAAAACCCAACACCAAGAATAGACATTTGAAAGGCAATTTAAAATAAATAAAGAATAGTGAACAACAGGCGGAATAAGTGTACGTTATATGAGGCATAAATAACCAACTGAGAACGTGCCTGGTATGTTAACGTAACATATTATGGTAAGAGTCATTCAAATAACTACAACATATAGAACATGCTATACGTTTACCAAACAATCTGTCACTCCTAATCGCTAAATCCCATGAAATCTTATACGTCTAGTCTCTTACGTGAATGAGCTAAATAATATTATTTGATATTTTACGCTAATGTGTTAATCATTTCACACATAAGTCGCTCCTGAGTATAAGTCGCAACCCCGGTCAAACTATGAAAAAAACTGCGACTTATAGTCCGAAAAATACGGTATATAATTGGTCCAAAGGTTTAACCAACACGTGTACAAGAATATTTCACATGTCTTTACTGTGTATATAATTGAACAGTGTTTATGTTGTGTACAAGGTGTATTTATAATATGTTGTGCAGAGGAAATTTCATAATTTTTGGAAGCTCATCTTGTATTTGACATTGTTTATAGGGTTAGGCGCAATAAGTGTTCAACTTCAGTGGTTCTTAACTTGGGTTCGATCGAACCCTAGGGGTTCGGTGAGTGGGCCTCAGGGGTTCGGCGGAGGTCAAAACACACCCGACTCATCGTGTAAATACAAATTCCCCCTATCGGCGTATTATGGATACGGCAACAGCTGACTGGTTTGCAGGTGTGTAATTTGTTGTGAGTTTATGCACTGTGTTGGTTTTGTTGTTTGAACAAGGTGATGTTCATGCACGGTTCATTTTATGCACTAGTAAAAAAACATGGTAACACTTTAGTATGGGGAACATATTCACCATTAATTAGTTGCTTATTAACATACAAATTAGTAACATATTGGCTCCTAACTAGTCATTATTAAGTATGGCCTAACCCTCTAATCCTGACCCTAACCCTAACCAAATAACTCTAAATTAAGTCTTTATTACTTAGAATATGTTCCCCTTGTGTCCAAATAACTCAAAATTAAGTCTTTGTTACTTAGAATATGTTCCCCATACTAAAGTGTTACCAAAAACATGTAACTTTGTCTTGAATTTGAAAAAAAACAAACATTTTATTTTTCACTAAAGAAGGGTTCGGTGAATTCGCATATGAAACTGGTGGGGTTCGGTACCTCCAACAAGGTTAAGAACCACTGGTCTAAACCCTTTCGGTCTGCAACATTTTCAATTTATGAATGTACAACTGTTTGTTTATTTTGTTGACCACTGACCGAAGAAATAATAAACTAAACTATATCCACAGCTTAGTCTGGTGCAGGTAATATACAGATTTTTTTATGGGTGTGGCTTATTTCCCGGCGCGCTCTATAGTCCGGGAAATATGGTAGTCGTTGGGACTCACTGGCACGTGTTGTTGGTGGCGTCTTCAGGACAGTGTCCAGAGCAGTAGCAGCTGAGGAAACGGGCGGCGTCCTCGGGCGCGATGGTGGAATCCTCGCCGGGCCGCCGGATCTCCGGCTTCACGCCCGTGCCCTGAAGGACGTGGTCGGGATTCTGACCTGCGGCTGGAAAGAGAAACAAAGGTGCGGTCAGCAGCAGACTGACATGGTAGGACATGTGACACATCCTACTCCAAATACCCAGGAGGAGTCTTCCTCCTCCATCTTTCTTATCTCATTCCTGCGTTCTGTCTTCTGCATTCCATCCTCACAGCAACAACATGCTGACATGTAAGGACATGTACTCACGCACAACACACACACATGCACACACACTTCCAGCTGCCTGGTCGGCATAGCAACGTGCACACACAGGCTCGCACACACTAAAAACTAACATTTTTCATCATGTTTGTAAAGATGATGAAAAATGTTAGTTTTGCCGTAAATGTTATTCATGTGTCTCCAAAGTGTACAATAAAATATGTTAATGAGCACTTTTATGACATGTTTTACTTGTTTTAACTCCATCGTGTGTGCACACTACGGTGGAAAGAAAGTGTGTGTGTTTGGAAAAGGCTGCAGTGTGTGTGCGCGCTTGATTGAGCGCCAGTCAGAGCGGAGACTGAGGTCTGGCATGGAGCACGCTGGGTAATCGCACACTTAAAGGCACAGTGTCATGTTTATTTACGTGAAGAACAACTTGCTGTGTGAAAATGTATGAAATGAAATGTAAAACATATTTGTTATTAATCAAATTGTCCTGCACATTGATGAGAATAAATATTTTGTTAATACAATTGAAAATATTAAATCAAACTACTTTGAAGACTAGAAAAATAACAATTGTTGTTAGTTCTTGCTTCCTAAAATTAAACTTTACCATGAAAATATGATGATTTAACCTCTTAAGGCCCAAGCTGTTTGTTTACATGCTTTTTTTTAAATTTCTCATTGCTATTTGGGCTTCTTGGACCCTAATTACAATAAAAACTAAGAATCATCTTTTGATGTGATGTACTTAGTCCATAAGTACACAGGTGTGTACTTCATGTTTAGTGACATGCTAATTCTTATTTTTACACTTTTTTGTATGTTATACTCTTCTGACACCACTAGATGGCAGTATAAGTGTCCACATAAGCGGCCATAAGACCCCAATTCAGTAGTGTACACAATTTTGGAAATAAGAGCTAAAAGGTGCTGTCCACGCATGTGGCCACTAAGCCTTTAGAGGTTTTAAAGGAGAACTACACTCATTATTCATATACTCTGAAAAATGTGGACCATTCCACAAGTCACATGACCCACAGGAAGTTACATTATTCGCATCCTCTGCAGGCCATGAAAAGAACACTCATTTATTATTCCATCACACAGTATTTACACTATATCTACATTATTTGTTATGTTATTTATTCTGTTATTTTGTAGAATGACTGTAATGTGTTAGGTGTCAATATGTTTGCATAAATGTATTTAATAATTAACTATAATTAATAATAATATGGTAAAATCCTGTTACATGAATAAGTCAGCTTCAGCTTAGGAACTTGTTATGCTCATGCACATAATCATGTTTCATCAATCATATATTAACGTTGTTGCCCTAGGGTAAACTGGATAACACATGGCACACTGACAAAGCTTAACCTATTGTTACTATAACAATCTACAAGGTTAATACAGGTTGCTTCTCTTTCTTCCCCTCCATTTTTCGGCATTCTTTTGTATCTCTAGTTATCATTACGTATATGTATTGTTGCATTTGAACAACTGTATTGTTGATAATAGAGGTAAATTATTGGTATTGTTCATTATTAAAGGCCTACTGAAACCCACTACTACCGACCACGCAGTCTGATAGTTTATATATTAATGATGAAATCTTAACATTGCAACACATGCCAATACGGCCGGGTTAACTTATAAAGTGACATTTAAAATTTCCCGGGAAATATCCGGCTGAAACGTCGCGGTATGATGACGTATGCGCGTGACGAAGTCAGTTTAACGGAAGTTATGGTACCCCGTAGAATCCTATACAAAAAGCTCTGTTTTCATTTCATAATTCCACAGTATTCTGGACATCTTTTGCAATTTGTTTAATGAACAATGAAGGCTGCAAAGAAGACAGTTGTAGGTGGGATCTGTGTATTAGCAGCGGACTACAGCAACACAACCAGGAGGACTTTGTTGGAGAGCAGACGCGCTAGCCGCCGCCCTCACCTTGACTTCCTACGTCTCCGGGCCGCCAAACGCATCGGGTGAAGTCCTTCGTCCTTCCGCCGATCGCTGGAACGCAGGTGAGCACGGGTGTTGATGAGCAGATGAGGGCTGGCTGGCGTAGGTGGAGAGCTAATGTTTTTAGCATAGCTCTGTGCGGTCCGGTTGCTAAGTTGCTAAGTTAGCTTCAATGGCGTCGTTAGCACAGCATTGTTAACCTTCGCCAGCCTGGAAAGCATTAACCGTGTATTTACATGTCCACGGTTTAATAGTATTGTTGATTTTCTATCCATCCTTCCAGTCAGGGGTTTATTTTTTTTGTTTCTATATGCAGTTAAAGCACGATGCTATCACGTTAGCTCGTAACTAAAGCATTTCGCCGATGTATTGTCGTGGAGATAAAAGGCACTGAATGTCCATTTCGCGTTCTCAACTCTCATTTTCAAGAGGATATAGTATCCGAGGTGGTTTAAAATACAAATCCGTGATCCACAATAGAAAAAGGAGAAAGTGTGGAATCCAATGAGTCAGCTTGTACCTAAGTTACGGTCAGAGCGAAAAAAAATATGTATTTCACTGCATTCTAGTCCGTCACTCTAACGTTCCTCGTCCACAAATCTTTCATCCTCGCTCAAATTAATGGGGTAATCGTCCGAATCGCTCTAGCTGCGTTGAAAACAATAGGAAAATATGAGGGAGTGAACAACTGACAACGTCACGCTGCTTCCGGTAGGGGCAAGTTTTTTTTTTTATCAGAGACCAAAAGTTGCGAACTTTATCGACCTTGTTCTATACTAAATCCTTTCAGCAAAAATATGGCAATATCGCAAAATGATCAAGTATGACACATAGAATGGATCTGCTATTCCCGTTTAAATAAAAAAATTTCATTTCAGTAGGCCTTTAATAGCGCTATTTCTATTGGTATTTGTATTGATCCATTTGTAGTGTAATAATGCTAATAATTGTCATTTCTGTATTATTATTTATTTCGCTAACTGCTTCTTTGCTATCACTTTGACCATCATATTTGTACATATCGTATTTGCTGATGTCGCTCTATTGTTGTTGTTGTTATTGTTGTGTTTGCTGTTGTTTTTGTCTCTGTCTTATCCCCCTCTTGGGCAAGAGGGGGTGCGACTTATACTCAGGAGCGACTTATGTGTGAAATTATTAACACATTACCGAAAAATACGGTACATCAACTATATGATTTGCCTGAGAAGCTGGACAGGACAAAAAATAAAATAAAATGAAAAGGAACTTGTTATGAATGAAACACACAATTAGAGGAGTTGAATATGATTATTGTCACATTTACATTTGAAGTTTATTCAATAATAATAATAATAATAATAATAATGGATTAGATTATAACGCTTTTTTAGACACTAAACATGGTTAAAAGAACAACAGAACTTCATTCATGTCTTTGATTTTGCGTTGAAATGTGTTGGCGTAAACATGAATGTAACATTAATACTGCACATTCATCCATGGAATATTCAACACAATGGAGATGTTTACTTCTAAAATGCTGCTTTCTAACCAACTAGATGTTCTGAACATGTAAATAAAGGCGCAATTCTGATGAAAGAGGAGAATCGTGTTCTGCGGCCTGGGACATAAAAAAGTTGGGTCAAGGGGGAAACGAGCACTTTTCAAGGGGCGAGTATGTCTCCGGAGGGACTGAGGGATATTTCCGGAGAACAATGGCTGTTTGGAGCGTTTAGTGCCGCCGACAGCTCCTACGGTGTCATACAGGAAATGGTTCATGTGCAAAGAGGAAGGGAGAGCGGCAGCAATCAGCTCAACAGCTTCCTGCAGCGAGGAGCGCAGCGCAGAAGGAGGTTGGTGAGGACGACGTGACTCCTGCTTATCAGTTGGGATGGCAATTGATCAGATTTTTTGCGGTTCAGATTCCACTTTTGATTCTGCTTAACGATTAGGTTCTTTATCGGTTCTCTTATTGATTCTTATTTGGTAAAAAAAAAATAACAAAAAGGTGGATTAGCATCAATTTAGCTAAGTTTAGGCAGAGGTGGGTAGAGTAGCCAGAAATTGTACTCAAGTAAGACTACTGTTACTTTAGAGATTTATTACTCAAGTAAAAGTAAGGAATAGTCACCCAAATATTTACTTGAGTAAAAGTAAAACGTATGTTGTGAAAAAACTACTCAAGTACTGAGTAACTGATGAGTAACCTGTTCGTTTAATGATGACGGCAACAAATAATGCACAAAAACATAAAAATAGCAATGAGCAAATTCAGAGCCAGGAATATCTCTTAAGCAACTAAAACAATAATATATATTAAATAATAATACATTAACATAAAAAAAATTAAGGCAAATTGAGTTTCACCTGTATAATAGAACGAATGAGTGAGAATGTGGTGGGAGGAAAACAGGCAACTTTTCTGTGACTGCAATTGAACATTCACCTACCGAATATCAGGAGCACTGTGGCAAATTGGTGCAATCTTTTGACGACAGACTTAGTCACTGCTCGACATTGGTCTGTCTTGGCCCGAATGTACGCTTCCCTGCCCCAGTGAAAGGAGAAGCTACAGGTGGACGTGACTTGGACGTAGTACTTACTAGGGCTGGGCGATATATCGATATATTGTATCGCGGGTTTGTCTCTGTGCGATATGGAAAATGACTATCGTGATATAATCGAGTATACGTTGTCACGCAGTTGCTTTTAGCTGCGGGCATTACACTACACTACCGTTCAAAAGTTTGGGGTCACATTGAAATGTCCTTATTTTTGAAGGAAAAGCACTGTACTTTTCAATGAAGATAACTTTAAACTAGTCTTAACTTTAAAGAAATACACTCTATACATTGCTAATGTGGTAAATGACTATTCTAGCTGCAAATGTCTGGTTTTTAGGTGTATAGAGGCCCATTTCCAGCAACTATCACTCCAGTGTTCTAATGGTACAATGTGTTTGCTCATTGGCTCAGAAGGCTAATTGATGATTAGAAAACCCTTGTGCAATCATGTTCACACATCTGAAAACAGTTCAGCTCGTGACCCAGAGTTTCTGGAGCATCACATTTGTGGGGTCAATTAAATGCTCAAAATGGCCAGAAAAAGAGAACTTTCATCTGAAACTCGACATTCTATTCTTGTTCTTAGAAATGAAGGCTATTCCACAAAATTGTTTGGGTGACCCTTAACTTTTGAACGGTAGTGTACATGCGTTTCTCATTCTTTGTTGTCTCTCCTTCTCACAGAGACGTAAAACAAGCGCACCTTCTTACATACGTCACCTACGTATACGCCCTCGCGGAGCAGAGAGGTAGCGGCATGGGTAACGTTAGCTGTGGTGCGAGTGGTAATACGAGAGAAAGAATGTGCGAATCTGGTAACAAATGAAGGAAGAATTAATTCCCAAGAAAAACAGCACAGGGTCCATCGTCTGGCGGTGGTTTGGCTTCAAGCGGGAAGATGTCGAACAGACAACAGTCATTTGTCAAGTGTGGGGCAAAAGCCTTGCTACAAAAAGTAGCATTACTGCTAATTTGTAGCATCATTTGAAAAGTCACCCGCTAGAGAATGAAGAGTGTTTGAAACTCTGCATGTCAACATCTCCGTTCGGTGCCACACCAACAAAATGCCAAGGCAACCATTTCCACATCAACACCGTATGAAAAAAATAGTCAACAACAGAAGGAGATAACGTCCGCAGGAACCTACCACATAGCGAAGGACATACACTATTTGATTTCCTATTATGCAGCTCATTTTTCTTTGACACTTATTTAAATATCTTGTGTGACATCATGCACAAAAGTGCACTTTATTTGTTTTAAACTATTGTAGTGGCGTTCGGTACAAAAAGTGCACTTTAATTTAGTGTTGTTTTGATATGTCATATTAGTGACATCATGCACAAAAGTGCACTCATAGCTTGTTTTAAAATGTCTCTGACAATCTTGCACTTTTTGTTTTGAAATGACATGAATGTTTGTGCCACTGCTTAATAAATGTTTAATAAATACTCTTTTGCTAAATTGACTTAGTTGTGATTTCCCTCTCTGCATGAAAGTTTAAAATGAGCATATATTAATGCAGTATGAACAAGAATGTTTTAATGTAGACACATAGAATCATCATACTGCTGTGATTATATGTAGCAAGTGTTCATTCAAGGCTAAGGCAAAATATGGAGATATACTGTATATCGTGTATCGTGACATGGCCTAAAAATATCGAGATATTAAAAAAAGGCCATATCGCCCAGCCCTACCTTCAGCTCTGAGGACCATCAGCAGCGAGGCGGCCATGACGGCCAGACGCAGCAGAAGACCTCCCATCTTGCAGCAGCAACAAACGGACCGAGCCAGAAGTGGGAGGGGGATGATAGAACTTTGCGGTCCAGAGGTCTCAGAGCGGTGAGAGGAGGGCTGCTATCACAATATGACAAGTTGTTGTGGCTCAGTGGCTCCTTGGACCTGCAGCACTGAGACAAGAGAACATTGTTACAGCACACCAACGACAACATAGTCAGCATCGTGTTCTACGGGCTCGTCTCTCCCTGCATCTGATTGCACCTCCCTTGGCCCCCCAAGTTAAATGTGGCGTGACACCGGGTCCTCTGCGGGGCGAGTATCGATCCAACAAAGCACCGACTTATTTGTCCAAGATGTTGTGCAATTACTGCCACGGCACTCGTAGCCACATATCGCAATTAGGGGGCGCCGTGAGGGTCGGACGTTTAGGGAAGGGGTCGTGTGTGAGGGAATTAGTGGCAAGGCCCAGCCAGCATCCGTCACTTTCCATTCGCAGGTCGGACCTGTGACCCACTTTTCACACATCTTTAGCTAGGAGTGGGCACTATACACGTCCACTCAGTATGTTTGTACGCACTAAACCTTCTCTAATCAATTCCACAGGGCTCCAAAGGGCATGTGATTTCGCAATACACTGTGGGGCGGCGGTAGACATTTTTGTCGGCTGAAGCAGTGTTTTTCACCCTTTTTTGAGCCAAGGCACATTTTTTGCGTTGAAAAAATCCGGAGGCACACCACCAGCGGAAATCAATAAAAAACTAAGCTCAGTTGAAAAAGTTGTTGTCGCAATTGTTGGATATGACTTTAAACCATAACCAAGCATGCATCAATATAGCTCTTGTCTCAAAGTAGGTGTACTGTCACCACCTGTCACATCACCCCCTGACTTATTTTGAGTTGTTTGCTGTTTTCCTGTGAGTAGTGTTTATTTCTGGTGGCTTTTTCTCTTTTCTTTGGTATTTTCCTGTAGCAGTTTCATGTCTTCCTTTGAGCGATATTTCTCGCATCGACTTTGTTTTAGCAATCAAGAATATTTCAGTTGTTTTTATCCTTCTTTGAGTGGACATTGTTGTCATGTCATGTACATTGTGGACACAGTAAGTCTTTGCGGTCGTCCAGCATTCTGTTTTTGTTTACTTTGCAGCCAGTTCAGTTTTAGTTTCGTTCTGCATAGCCTTCCCTAAGCATCAATTAATTTTCTTAGGGGCTCTCACTTTTTGTTTATTTTTGGTTTAAGCATTAGACACTTTCCCGCTGTTTCCGACATCTACAAAGCAATTAGCTACCGGCTGCCACCTACTGATATGGAAGAGTATTACACGGTTACTCTGCAGAGCTCTAGACAGCGCCGACACTCAACAACAGCACATCATTTGCTATAATTACTGGTTTGCAAAAAGTATTTTTTAACCCAAATAGGTGAAATTAGATCATCTCCCACGGCACACCAGACTGTATCTCACGGCACAGTGTTTGAAAAACACTGGGCTAAAGCTTTGGTTTACATGGCGGTACTGTACACACGTTAATGTGACAGAGCAACAAACTGGGGACCGTACTGCGACAAACTGTACCCTATTCCAAAGGCTCGCTACTTGAAAAATAATGATTAAAATAGGTGGAATTGATCCATATGAGCTCGTCCAATAGACAAGATATACGAGTAAGCTGCCACTAGAGTTGTACGGTATACTGGTACTAATGAATCAAAAACGGTACTATACTCTGTTTGAAAAGTACCGGTTCCTTGGTGTTGGCGCTGCTTTGATTCTTGTGGTCTTGCTGACCCTAAAAATTCAAAGTTCAGCATTTTAAAACATTTCAAACATGTTTCCAAGGTTTACAGTCAGTTGTCCAGGTTTTTATTATTTCTTGTTATGCACATGTGCAGCCGTGCTAGGTAGCACAAGTCGACATCTGTTCAGAGCACTTGTGGGTGCTCCTCCAAAATAAGGCTATGAGTTCATTGAGTGTGCAATGTGATTCATGAAAATGTTTCCAAGAGAAAACTCACACTTTTAGAATAAACGTAGACATCCAAGGGATTAAATACTGATTTTAAATACTTGATTACTTTCGGACTGGTCTTAAGCTGCTGTGAAATCTGAGTTTGCAGTCTTATTGTTGTCGTGATGCTGCACACATGAGTGTTGATAAGACGTTTGTTTGTGACGCGAGACTGAGCAACAACACAAGCGGCGTCCTGGTCAGATAACACACAAAGACACATTCACACAAGACGCCTTGGACCGTGGACAAGACCAGACAGGTTCAGGAAGGACTTTGTGGCGAAACAGGAAGCTGACCCCCTCCGTGATAAAGGCCCATCCTACGTCCACTTCCCTCTGAAAACACTCCATAGCATGAGAACACGTGTGGTGCAGCCATGCTCGCTTCAACATGAAACACACGCGATCACGAGACAATACTAAATACACCATCTTGTTGACTGCGTGTGTTCTCCCATTAAAGCAGCCTGTAGGCAAGCCAGGCACAACCACACTGACAAAGAATGTAGAAGAATGAAGGCATGAAATAACAACAAAGAAAGAGTGTAGAAGAATGAATGCATGACACAACAGCACAGATAGAATGTAGAAGAGTGAATGCATGAAACAACAAGAGAGAAAGAGTTTAAAAAAATGAAAGCATGACACAAAAACACAGAAATACTGTAAAAAAATGAGTGCATGAAACAACAACACAGAAAGACTGTAAAAGAGTGAATCCATGAAACAACAACACAAAGAGTGTAGAAGAGTGAATGCATGAAACAACAACACAGACAGAGTGTAGAAGAGTGAATGCATTAAACAACACAGAGCGTAAAAGAGTGAATGCATGAAACAACAACAACAACAACACAGAAATAGTGCAGAAGAGTGAATGCATGAAACAACAACACAGAAAGAGTGTAGAAGAGTGAATGCATGAAACAACAACACAGAAAGACTGTAAAATAATGACTGCATGAAACAACAACACAGAAAGAGTGTAAAAGAGTGAATGCATGAAACAACAACACAGTGTGGAGGAGTGAATGCATGAAACAACAACACACAGTGTAGAAGAGAGAATGCATGAAACAACAACAACACAGAAAGAGTGCAGAAGAGTGAATGCATGAAACAACAACACAGAGTGTAGAAGAGTGAATGCACGAAACAACAACACAGAAAGAGTGCAGAAGAGTGAATGCATGAAACAACAACACAGAAGGAGTGTAAAAGAGTGAATGCATTAAACAACAACACAGAGCGTAAAAGAGTGAATGCATGAAACAACAACAACACAGAAATAGTGCAGAAGAGTGAATGCATGAAACAACAACACAGAAAGAGTGTAGAAGAGTGAATGCATGAAACAACAACACAGAAAGACTGTAAAATAATGACTGCATGAAACAACAACACAGAAAGAGTGTAAAAAAGTGAATGCATGAAACAACAACAACACAGTGTGGAGGAGTGAATGCATGAAACAACAACACAGAGTGTAGAAGAGTGAATGCATGAAACAACAACACACAGTGTAGAAGAGAGAAAACATGAAACAACAACACAGAAAGAGTGCAGAAGAGTGAATGCATGAAACAACAACAACACAGAAAGAGTGCAGAAGAGTGAATGCATGAAACAACAACACAGAAAGAGTGTAAAAGAGTGAATGCATGAAACAACAAAACAAAGAGTGTAAAAGAGTGAATGCATGAAACAACAACACAGAGTGTAAAAGAGTGAATGCATGAAACAACAACACAGAAAAAGTGTAGAAGAGTGATTGCATGAAACAACAACACAAAGAGCGTAAAAGAATGAATGCATGAAACAACACAGAAAGAGTGTACAAGAGTGATTGCATGAAACAACAACACAAAGAGCGTAAAAGAATGAATGCATGAAACAACAACACAGAAAGAGTGTAGAAGAGTGAATGCATGAAACAACAACATAGAAAGCGTGCAGAAGAGTGAATGCATGAAACAACAAAGAAAGACTAAAAGAAAGAGTGCATGAAACAACAACACAGAAAGAGTGTAAAAGAGTGAATGCATGAAACAACAACACAGAAAGAGTGTAAAAGAGTGAATGCATGAAACAACAACACAGGAAAAGTGTAGAAGAGTGAATGCATGAAACAACAACACAAAGAGTGTAAAAGAGTGAATGCATGAAATAAAAACAACACACAGAGTACAGAAGAGTGAATGCATGAAACAACAACACAGAAAGAGTGTGGAAGGGTGAATGCATGAAACAACAACAACACGGAAAGACTGTAAAAGAATGAGTGCATGAAACAACAACGCAGAAAGACTGTAAAAGAGTGAATGCATTAAACAACAACAACACAAAGAGTGTAGAAGAGTGAATGCATGAAACAACAACACAGATTGTAGAAGAGTGAATGCATGAAACAACAACACAGAAAAACTGTAAAAGAATGAGTGCATGAAACAACAACACAAAGTGTAAAAGAGTGAATGCATGAAACAACAACACAGAAAGAGTGTAAAAGAGTGAATGCATGAAACAACAACACAGAAAGAGTGTAGAAGAGTGAATGCATGAAACAACAACACAAAGAGTGCAGAAGAGTGAATGCATGAAACAAACAACAACACAGAAAGAGTGAACGCATGAAACAACAACATAGAAAAGAGTGTAGGGAAGTGAATGCATGAAACACAGAAAAATGTAGCGTGAATGTATGATGTTTGCCTTGATGCCCTTCTAACTTGCCTTGGTTCCCTATAATATGAACCCTCCTTTAAGGAAACACTTGCTTTGACCTTAAAAACTTAAAATTCGAGGCCTGAATGAATGCATGGAACAATAACACAGAGAGTGTGTAAATTAATGAGTGCATGAAACAACACATAAGGAGTGTAGCATAGTGAGTGCATGAAACAACACATAAAGAGTGTAGTATAGTGAGTGCATGAAACAACACAAAGAGTGTAGTATAGTGAGTGCATGAAACAACACATAAAGAGTGTAGTATAGTGAGTGCATGAAACAACACATAAAGAGTGTAGTATAGTAAGTGCATGAAACAACACAAAGAGTGTAGTATAGTGAGTGCATGAAACAACACAAAGAGTGTAGTATAGTGAGTGCATGAAACAACACATAAAGAGTGTAGTATAGTGAGTGCATGAAACAACACAAAGAGTGTAGTATAGTAAGTGCATGAAACAACAACACAGAAAAGAGTGAATGCACGTATAGTGTAGTTTGTGTCAACAAGTCCTTGCTAAAGTAGGCTCCAGCATGCAGTGTGGTCAGAATGAAAGCAGTTATTGTTAGCTAAGCCACCACTACTGAATATAGACCACCTTATAAGCTAGCACTCAGCCATGACGGCCCCACCTACCACCTACAATACTCTAAGGTGGGCCAAGACGGGCGAGCTGGGTAATGTACTTGGACAGAAAGCCGAGAAGAAATATGTAAATGCTTTGACAAATATGCTCGTCTGTCAATGATGATGTCACAACTGTTATGTTCACATCAGGGCTTGGCTAAACCCGCATGCAGCTCCCTTCAAAAGGAAGTGGGGAAAATGTGTCATTTAAAAAAAAAAGTTTCTATAAATTTTCGACCGGGAGGCCGCGCGTGTGAGTCCTGAGCACTTGTTTTTCCAAAATTAGAACGGACAAAAATGTTTATGATCTGCAACATAGAATAGAATAGAAAGTACTTTATTGATCCCTGGGGGAAATTCAGCACCACAGTTTGCTCACAATAGACAATAAACACTTAGGTTTTTTTTTTTTTTACATGTGAATAATATAAATACTGTCAATTATACAGCATTATTCACATGTGAATAACATAAATGAGACACTTGTGATTTAGGGCTATATAAATAAACATTGATTGATTGATAAATACAGTCTATTATACAGCATTATTTACATGTGAATAACATCAATACAGTCTATTATACAGCATTATTCACATGTGAATAACATCAATACAGTCTATTATACAGCATTATTCACATGTGAATAACAAATACAGTCTATTATACAGCATTATTCACATGTGAATAACATAAATGAGACACTTGTGATTTAGGGCTATATAAATAAACATTGATTGATTGATAAATACAGTCTATTATACAGCATTATTCACATGTGAATAACATCAATACAGTCTATTATACAGCATTATTCACATGTGAATAACATCAATACAGTCTATTATACAGCATTATTCACATGTGAATAACAAATACAGTCTATTATACAGCATTATTCACATGTGAATAACATCAATACAGTCTATTATACAGCATTATTCACATGTGAATAACATCAATACAGTCTATTATACAGCATTATTCACATGTGAATAACAAATACAGTCTATTATACAGCATTATTCACATGTGAATAACAAATAGTCTATTATACAGCATTATTCACATGTGAATAACAAATAGTCTATTATACAACATTATTCACATGTGAATAACATCAATACAGTCTATTATACAGCATTATTCACATGTGAATAACATAAATACAGTCTATTATACACATTTGAATAACAAATACAGTCTATTATACGGCATTATTCACCTGTGAATAACATAAATACAGTCTATTATACACATTTGAATAACATAAATACAGTCTATTATACAGCATTATTCACATGTGAATAACATAAATACAGTCTATTATACAGCATTATTCACATGTGAATAACATAAATACAGTCTATTATACAGTATTATTCACATGTGAATAACATAAATACAGTCTATTATACAACATTATTCACATGTGAATAACATAAATACAGTCTATTTTACAGCAATATTCACATGTGAATAATATAAATACAGTCTATTATACAGCATTATTCACATCTGAATAACATAAATACAGTCTTTTATACAGCAATATTCACATGTGAATAACAAATACAGTATTATACAGCATTATTCACATGTGAATAACATAAATATAGTATTATACAGCATTATTCACATGTGAATAATATAAATACATTATACATTTAAGTACAGTCAAAAAGGAACATATGCATTATACAGTCTGATGGCTGTCGGTATGAAGGACTTCCTGTGTCGTTCCGTGTTGCTCCAGAAAGAGGTTCCGCAGCCTCCGTAGCAGAACCTCCAGGTTCTGTAACAGCTTCTTCCCTCAGGCCGTAAGACTATTGAACGCATCATAATAATCCCCTCAATTCCCCCCAAAAAGGGATTAACTGGCTGGAATATAAAGACAATATAACATACATCCATGAACGTGGATGCATATGCAAAAGTGCAATATATTTATTTGTACAGTAATCTATTTATTTATACCTCCACCTTATTGCTCTTTTATCCTGCACTACCATAAGCTAATGCAACGAAATTTCGTTCTTATCTGTACTGTAAAGTTCATATTTGAATGACAATAAAAAGGAAGTCTAAATGTAAAAGTACAAAAAAGTACAAAGCGAACAAAGAACAAAGACGGAGCAAACTGCAGCAGCGGCAGTCTGGATCGACGCATGCGCACTAAAACATGATAACTTGATAGCGGATGTCGCTACAAGCATCAAGAACTCCACACTCCCTCTGTGGAGGTCCCGTCACCCTAACGCGCGTCTACTTCCTGGTGTTGGGAACAGCGGCAGTCCAAATAAACACGCCTGAGGCCGACAGCTCTTGAGCTCCACAAATAAATGTTGTAATGAGAAGATTGGGATCAGGGAGAATATCAAAGGGAAGCAAACACAGTCGCTCGATAAAAATGAAACAATCTCATAACCCCATCTTATCTGCATAATTTCATGTAATGTGCTCATCAGAAACACAAACAAGTGCCCTTTTAATGCTCACAACATTATGTGAAAGCTCTCTGCTGCATAGAAGTGTTATATTTACATGACGAAAATAGCAACACAGCTTATACAGTACGGTACATAGCAGGGGTGTCAAACTGGCCACATGGCTTGAAACACTAAATATTATATGAATATTCATGTATAAAGATTCGCCTTGTCATATTTTTACACAATTGCCTTTGATCGTTTTTTTCACGTACACCACAAACAAACAAAAAAGAAGCTCAGCTCAGTTGCCAGTTTTACCGTAAATATTACGGTGCTTTTTATCGCATGTAAATTGTAAATAACGGTACCACTGTTTGTTTGTTTTCACTAGAGATATCCGATAATATCGGACTGCCGATATTATTGGCCGATAAATGCTTTAAAATGTAATATCGGAAATTATCGGTATCGGTTTCAAAAAGTAAAATGTATGACTTTTTTAAAACGCTGCTGTACGGAGTGGTACACGGCCGTAGGGAGAAGTACAGAGCAGTTGCGTCTCCCAGTCATACTTGCCAACCCTCCCGATTTTCCCAGGAGACTCCCGGATTTCAGTGCCCCTCCCGAAAATCTCCCGGGGCAACCATTCTCCCGAATTTCTCCCGATTTCCACCCAGACAACAATATTGGGGGCATGCCTTAAAGGCACTGCCTTGGCGTGCCGGCCCGATCACATAATATCTATGGCTTGTCACACACACAAGTGAATGCAACGCATACTTGGTCAACAGCCATACAGGTCACACTGAGGGTGGCCATATAAACAACTTTAACACTGTTACAAATATGCGCCACAAGGTGAACCCACACCAAACAAGAATGACAAACACATTTCGGGAGAGCATCCGCACCGTAACACAACATAAACACAACAGAACAAATACCCAGAACCCCTTGTAGCACTAACTCTTCCGGGACGCTACAATATACACCCCCCCCCCCCCCAACCTCCTCATGCTCTCTCAGGGAAAGCATGTCCCAAATTCCAAGCTGCTGTTTTGAGGCATGTTAAAAAAAATAATGCACTTTGTGACTTCAATAATAAATATGGCAGTGCCATGTTGGCATTTTTTTCCATAACTTGAGTTGATTTATTTTGGAAAACCTTGTTACATTGTTTAATGCATCCAGCGGGGCATCACAACAAAATTAGGCATAATAATGTGTTAATTCCACGACTGTATATATCGGTATCGGTTGATATCGGAATCGGTAATTAAGAGTTGGATAATATCGGAATATCGGATATCGGCAAAAAAGCTATTATCGGACATCTCTAGTTTTCACAGGAAAAAAATGGCAGCTCAGTTTCCAGAATTTTAACGTGAATATTATGGTGGTTTTAACAACATATAGCTGTAAATTGAAGGGAACAAAAAGATTTAAAAAAAGTAACACTGGCAAGAATTTTATTGTAAAATTACGGTGGTCTTATAGCATATTACTGTAATATTAAAAAACGCTACCCCTGTTTTTATGGTAAAATTCTGGCAACTGAAAAGCCTTTTTTTTAACTGTAATATTTACAGTTATTGTTTTTACAATGTATTAATACAAATAAAAAAATGGTACAACAGTTTTTTAAGGCAAAATTCGGGCGACTGAGCTGCCGTTTAAAAAAAAGGAAAATCTAAGGTTGTTGTTATGGTGTATTGCTATAAATGGAAAAACGGTACCGCACTTTCTTTTCTCAGTCGCCTATTGGTTAGAGTGTCCGCCCTGAGATCGGTAGGTTGTGAGTTCAAACCCCGGCCGAGTCATACCACAGACGATAAAAATGGGACCCATTTTTTCACAGTATCAAAGTAAACAAATACCTCCCTGCTTGCCACTCAGCATCAAGGGTTGGAATTGGGGACACATTTCACCACACCTAGTGTGTGTGTGACAATCATTGGTACTTTAACTTTACATTTCCCTGTCAAAATAGTGCAGTGAGCAAATATATTATACTTTATTGACTAATAATAGTTTTAGGCGTTCGCAGGCCGTATTAGGTGATGTGGCGGGCCAGATCTAGCACTCTGGTCTTGAGTTTGACACCTATGCCTTAGAGGTTGTATTACAATTTGTGAGTTTGGTTTAACAAATCAACGTTGGTCTTCTCATGCGTCTTCCTATAATCCCTCTTCTTCAATCCTGTGTTCTTTCTCACATCGACTCCTTCCTTGTTTCCTTTCCCCGTCCCCTTGCAGGCGGGCCCCTGGGTGCAGCAGCAGCCCCGGGGATGCCTTTCAGGGCCTGGGAGACTGCAGGCCAGACTCTCTGGCTCCACTGCCATTGTTTGTTCGGCTGCTTTGCGCCTCTTCCGCGGCTGTAGATTACCATAAGAATACCCCCGATCCCTTGAGCCTCCGTGGGCCAAGGGCCTCTTCTTCCCCGTTGTAGCTTCCACCTCTACAACTAATCCTCAGCTGTTCTGTAATGCCATCAAATCTACCCAAGTAGCATTTCAATGGTTCTGCTAGCAGAGCAAAGTTGTGTATTTGTGCGCGACCATCATCGTAAAGAAGTAGTATGGGCCAAATTAAACGTGTGTTGCCGTGTGCTCGACTAGCCATAAATTCTTATGACGTTGCTCCAGGACTGAAGGTGTTTTAATGGGTCTAATCGCCATAGCAACAGCTCTGTCCCTCAGTGGCACAGTGTTGCCTTTGTCCTCCGGCGGGGTCATAAAAGCAATCCAGTAAGAGCAGCAATATGATCATAGATCAGCACTGCAAAGGGACAGGACACCTCAATCCAACAGCACAATGCTGCCCTGCTTTTCACAACACACTTTTTTTGCCTAAGATGATGACAACACAGTTCGGACACCGCAGTGAAAACATCCCACGACGATAGAACAGGAAGTGTACCCTGTGTGTGTGTGTGTGTGTGTGTGTTGAGGTGTAGCCACATGGCTTCGTCCACTGTGTTTGTTGCCGTGCAAGCTCAAGCCAAGCCGCAGTGTCAACACAACGGTATCGGTGGTCCTTTGTGAGTATTTGTCTTTGCCACAGAACAACAATCTTTTTGTGCTATACTTGGGGATGACGCATGAGTATGTAGTAAAAAAACGGAGGCTTCAAAAGTTGAAAAATATAAGACAAATCTTTGTTTTATTAGTACCATATTTTCTGGACTATAGAGCGCATTGGCCGCGGCATGGCGTAGTGGGTAGAGCGGCCGTGGCAGAAACCTGAGGGTTGCAGGTTCGCTCCCCGCCTCTTGACATCGCTGCCGTTGTGTCCTTGGGCAGGACACTTCACCCTTGCCCCCAGTGCCGCTCACACTGGCGAATGAATGATGAATGATAGGTGGTGGTCGGAGGGGCCGTAGGCGCAAACTGGCAGCCACGCTTCTGAATGTAGCTTACCACCACCAGGTGTGAATGAATGATGGCTTCTCACTTCTCTGTGAAGCGCTTTGAGTGTCTAGAAAAGCGCTGTATAAATCTAATCCATTATTATCATTATATAAGCCACCCCCCCCTAAATTTTAGAAGGAAAAGGTATTTTCCCATATATTAGCCACACCGGACTACAAGCCGCAGATATATACGTTGTGAAATGAGTTATTTACACAAAAATAGTCTGTAAATGTTTGTTTACATACCTTAATTATTTCCAAACGGTGCCTGTAACACAGCAGTAAAACGGCTGATCAAACAAAACAGAAGTCATCGTCATGGACCTCTTGAGCTGCGGAAGCTGGCTCTCCAATTAGCTAAACAGACTCAATAACTCCACGGTGACGTTTTGGTGAATTTACTGAGGAATCTATGAAACCGAAACAATACAAAAAGAATGCCAGTAAGTTAATAGAGTGTCCGCCCTGAGATCGGTAGGTTGTGAGTTCAAACCCCGGCCGAGTCATACCAAAGACTATAAAAATGGGACCCATTACCTCCCTGCTTGGCACTCAGCATCAAGGGTTGGAATTGGGGGTTAAATCACCAAAAATTATTCCCGGGCGCGGCCACCGTTGCTGCCCACTGCTCCCCTCACCTCCCAGGGGGTGATCAAGGGTGATGGGTCAAATGCACAGAATTATTTTGCCACATCTAGTGTGTGTGTGACTATTATTGGTACTTTAACTTTAATAATACTTGATTGATTGATTGATTGAAACTTTTATTAGTAGATTGCACAGTACATTACATATTCCGTACAATTGACCACTAAATGGTAACACCCGAATACGTTTTTCAACTTGTTTAAGTCGGGGTTCACGTAAATCAATTCATGGTAAAACTAACGACGCTAGCATGATTACAATACGACAGCATGTACAAATATGCATGAAAACACTCCTACAGACATCACACATGGGATGCATTAGTAAGTAATATTTAAATAAATATTTATGTGTAAATAACTTTATGTGTAAATAATTTCACTAATCTGTGGTTTATAGTCCGATGCGGCTAATATATGGAAACATTTCTTCTTTTTTTTAAATTGTAGTGGATGCGGCTTTTATACCGGTGCGCACTATAGTCCAGAAAACACGGTAGTTTGTTTGTTGCCATGAAGTCGAAGATTAGTGATTTAGGAATGGCTAAAACTGCGTGGACAGATGTTAGCCGCTGGCTAGCTATGTTTTAAAACACCGCTTGCAGAGCGGAACTTCAGTGTTAATAGCTTTACCTTTATCATTAAAGCCAAAAATCGTCCACCCTCTTTCTTCCAACTCCACACCGTTTTCACTTGTAAGTGCTCTACGTGTGTGTTAACTCACATGCACCTCGGCTCATGTTACCAGCAATGCCGTGCCATCATGGCCATTAAAAAAGGGGGAAAAAAGGACCGGTATTTTTCAAAGCACATTAGTACCTATTTTTAATTCAGTAGTACCGCAGTACTATATTAGTGCAGGTGTACTGTACAATCCTAGTACTGCCATCAAATCTATTTGTGGTGGTCAAAATGTATTCATTGTGGACTGCCCCAAATAAACACAATACATTGGTGTTCTTTCTTTCTCAAATCCCTTCACTGGCTTCCTGTTCCACTCAGGATTGAATACAAAGTCTCCCTACTAACCCACCAGTGCCTCCATGGAAATGCCCCCCTCTACCTCAAAGAACTACTCACCCCCAAATCCTCCACTCGACACCTCCACTCCGGACAGGCTAACCTCCTCCAACCTCCGAGGACAAAGCTACAAACAATGGGAGACCGGACTTTCTGCTCCGCCGCTCCCAGTCTGTGGAACGCTCTCCCTGACCACCTGAGGGCACCACAGACTGTGGATGCTTTTAAAAAAGGCTTAAAAACCCTTCTTTTAAAAAAAGTTTTTTTAAATATATATATGCATACTAGTTCTAGCTATTTGGCTGTTCTAGATTATATTTTTATTTATTTTTTATTATCTTTTTATTTTTATTTTTTAATACACTGTAGCACTTTGAGGTTGTTTACTCAATGTAAAGTGCTTTTTTTCCCCCCCAAATAAAATCTATTATTGTTATTATCATGTGTGTGTGTGTGTGTGTGTGTGTGTGGGTGGATAAAGAGAACAGTTAAACAAAAACAGACAAATCCTGTTAAAGTCCGACAATGACAATCTAACAGCAAGCTAGTTGTAATAGTTTACTTTTATATGTGTGTAGCTTTACTACTGTGTGTGATTGTACTATCACTGCGTCCACCATGACAGTAGTATTTCACTCAATCACTCCTCTCAGGTTTCGGCTCTAAATCTTTTTTAATGGGGAACTCCAACATACTTTTGTACTGAAATCATCCATGCTTGCATTCTCTGCCTGACAACTTTGTGTAAGTGTGCGTGCGTGTGTGTGAGACTCATGCGGGACATATGGGAGTAATTAAGAGCAGCAGACTGGCTGCCTGCGAAGGTCTTTTAGTACGTGTAGAAAGTCACAATGCTGACTTGAACATATTGGTACATATTTATAACATACAATCGCGCGCTTGTGCGTCCGTGAAGACTAAATTGATTAACAGTCCATTGAAAGCAACACAAAACCATGACAGTGCTCGCTAAACGCTTGGTTTCTAGCATGAAAAACAAGACCTGCTAGTGTACCTTGTGCACATTTGGTGTGTGTGTTTTCTGGCAATGCTTACTTAATGGGGACATCGCTCTGTTTACACAGTCACCTTTAGGGGACCTCTGACGGTATGGGGACAAAAAAACAGGTCCCCTGAAGGGGAACCTTTTTAAATGATAGTCAGATCCATTCTGAAGTATGATTCTCAAGTATGATTCCAAGTATGATTCACATTCAGAATTTTCCATCCTTCTATATATGGTAGTTGGAGTTGCAGACAACTTCATTACTGCTAAACAGCAGTTTTCAGTCATGTCACAGAAGATGCAGGATTTGCTTTAACATTTAAGTGGTGAAACTTCCTATAAAAGGACAGCTGTAGTGCTGTATTCTGAGGATCATGTCATATTTAATTTGAACTTTTAAAAAAAAAAGTTTTTATTTATTTAAAATGGTACTCAGTCGTCACGTAAAAATTTGTGTGAATTATGCAAAATTATTTAAATTTGGTCCCCATGAACCATATTAACTCTTTTTCCCCAGGGTCCCCAGTAAGAATGATCAGCACATTACTTCATCAATCCAGAGATTTAAAGACGTGTATGAGCTAACTGGGCAGTGGCCATTTTACCTCTTTTTTTATGCCTCCACAACCTGTAGAAAGGGTGGTCCCCACAAGTCATGATCAAAAACTTGGTCCCCATTCCATATGATAACCAGTATGTGTGTGTGTGTGTGTGTAATCAGGACTCTTCCTGCTCGGCTGTTATTAATCAAAGCAGACGACAGCCAAAATGAGCCAATCAGAGGCTGCAATTAAAAGCCAGGAAGCCTCCTGATTGGTTAGCAGTGCCTTCCTGGGGTTAGAGGTTAATCTCTTCAAAGAACAGAGAGCAGAGGGGCTTGAGTTCGCTCATCAGATTTTCAAAAATGATGTGCGTGTGTGTCAGTGTCACGTGACCAAAAAAAAACAAAAAACGACCTTGCAATGACACACACGCTGACTATTGTGAAGCCAACTGAACATGTGTCTAAATCTCCCCAAACTTGTCCCAATTATTTGTGCTGCAAAAAGCTTTAGTCCAACTATTATAGCTTTGACGTTATTCATGTTTTCTGGAGCTGGTTATGAATCACACAACATTAATGACATAAAAACTATAATAATTGGACCGAGGGTGCCCAAACTGTTTGCCTCCCACGACCAAAGTGAAAAGTGCCAACGGGCCATGGGCCAAACACAGCAATTTCAAGTGTGAAACAGAAAGAGATAAAAAGTTTCTATATTTAGAAACAATGACAATGATGGACGGAAACTAGTTAGCCTTGCAAACGTCCCATCAATGATTGTGTGAGCTGTAAGTGTGTCCCAAACTTTTTCACTTCCAAAGCGATATTGATACTGATCCCACCCGATATCAGCAGGAAATATACACTACCGTTCAAAAGTTTGGGGTCACATTAAAATGTCCTTATTTGTCAATGAAGATAACTTTAAACTAGTCTTAACTTTAAAGAAGTACACTCTATACATTGCTAATGTGGTAAATGACTATTCTAGCTGCAAATGTCTGGTTTTTGGTGCAATATCTACATAGGTGTATAGAGGCCCATTTCCAGCAACTATCACTCCAGTCTTCTAATGGTACAATGTGTTTGCTCATTGGCTCAGAAGGCTAATTGATGATTAGAAAACCCTTCTGCAATCATGTTCACACATCTGAAAACAGTTTAGCTCGTTACAGAAGCTACAAAACTGACCTTCCTTTGAGCAGATTGAGTTTCTGGAGCATCACATTTGTGGGGTCAATTAAACGCTCAAAATGGCCAGAAAAAGAGAACTTTCATCTGAAACGCAACAGTCTATTCTTGTTCTTAGAAATGAAGGCTATTCCACAAAATTGTTTGGGTGACCCCAAACTTTTGAACGGTAGTGTAAATACTATAAATACTAAGGTTTGAACAAAATAAATCAGTCAAACAGAGAACAATGGTAGGTATGAAAACACTAACCTATTTATTATTAACTGTCTGGGATGGCTGTCTTTAGGTTGAAGTGGAGTGGTAATCATTTTTGTCGACACCGAGTGATCACAAAATTTTTATAATTTAAGCTCATAACACAGCAAGTTGAATGATGCGGACACGTTTGTTACTGGATACTTTCTAATACGCTTCTGCCGTGGAGACTTTGTATGTGTAAGTAATATGCAACTAGAAATATTTGATACTTGTTAATATTGACAAATGTGCTGTTATATGGTTCAATTATTTTTACCTATGTCGAGTTTGTGTGCTTAGCTGTTGTGTAGCTGCTAGCACCCTAGTGGCCTATAGCCGAGCATGTTTACCTTTTGTAAATGACTGGACTGAAATAGAAGAGATGGTGTGCATATTGGAGGGCATTTAAATGTTAACTGGCTGTCAGCTTTGCACAAGTAAACACTGCTTGTATTGCACATGATATCACACACAAGTAAATACTCTGCAGGACTGCCTGTATTGGACATGATATCACACACACACAAGTAAACACGCTGCAGGACTGCTTGTATCGCACATGATGTCACACACAAGTAAACACGCTGCAAGACTGCTTGTATCTCACATGATATCACACACACACACAAGTAAACATGCTGCAGGACTGCGTGTATCGCACATGATATCAAACACAAGTAAACACGCTGCAGGACTGCTTGTATCGCACATGATATCACACACACGTAAACAAGTTGCAAGACTGCTTGTATCGCACATGATATCACCAAAGTAAACATGCTGTGGGACTGCTTGTATCGCACACAAGTAAACACGCTGCAGGACTGCTTGTTTTGCACATAATGTCACACACTCACACACACACACACACACACACACACACACACACACACACACACACACACAGACACACACACGTAAACATGCTGCAGGACTGCTTGTATTGCACATGATGTCACACACACACAACTAAACACGCTGCAAGACTGCTTGTATCGCACATTATATCACACACACAAGTAATCATGCTGCAGGACTGCTTTTCTCGCACATGATATCACACACAAGTAAAAACGCTGGAGGACTGATTTTATCGAACATGATATCACACACACAAGTAAACACGCTGCGGGAGTGCTTGTATCGCACATGATATCACATACAAGTAAACACGCTGCGGGACTGCCTGTAGTAAAACTAATATTGGACGGTTTATATTCTGATACTTGTTTTTTTAAGCTGACGTTGGACCGATATGTGATATCAGTATCAGATATAGGCACCCCTAGTAGAGTTTTAAAGGCCTACTGAAATGATTTTTTTAAATTTAAACGGGGATAGCAGATCTATTCTATGTGTCATACTTGATCATTTCGCGATATTGCCATATTTTTGCTGAAAGGATTTAGTATAGAACAACGACGATAAAGATCGCAACTTTTGGTATCTGTGAAAAAAAGGCTTGCCCCTACCGGAAGTAGCGTGACGTAGTCAATTGAACATATACGCAAAGTTCCCTATTGTTTACAATGATGGCCGCCAGAAGTGAGAGAGATTCGGACCGAGAAAGCGACGATTTCCCCATTAATTTGAGCGAGGATGAAAGATTTGTAAATGAGGAAAGTGCAAGTGCAAGTGAAGGACTAGTGGGGAGTGGAAGATGCTGTGAGAGCTGGGGGTGACCTGATATTCAGCTGGAAATGACTACAACAGTAAATAAACAAAAGACATATATATACTCTATTAGCCACAACACAACCAGGCTTATATTTAATATGCCACAAATTAATCCCGCATAAAAACACCTAGGTGTTTGTTATGCTAGCTCCTAGCTCGAGCTAGTTATAGCTCGAGCGGGTAATATGGACAGGAGCCCGTATATATAACCCGCCAATACAATTCAAACACCTGCACAACACACACACTCACTCAGCCCAAACAACCGTTCACCTAACCCAAGGTTCATAAAGCTTATATATTTAATCAAAGTTACGTACATGACATGCACGTACTGGCAAGCAATCAAATGTTTGGAAGCGCGCGGGTGGGACCTGATATCCAGCTGGGAATGACTACAACAGTAAATAAACACAAGACATATATATACTCTATTAGCCACAACACAACCAGGCTTATATTTAATATGCCACAAATTAATCCTAATGCTAGCTCCTAGCTCCTAGCTCGAGCTAGTTATAGCAAGCGATCAAATGTTTGGAAGCGCAGCTGTGTACTCACGGTATCGCAACTGTGTATCCAAATCAAAGTCCTCCTGGTAAGAGTCTCTGTTGTCCGAGTTCTTCGATCTTGACTGCATCTTTCGGGAATGTAAACAAAGAAGCGCCGGCTGTGTACGTGTTGCTGCTGACTTCCCTCGCAAAATAGACACTTCGCACCGACAACTTTCTTCTTTGCTTGCTCAGCTTCTTTCTCCATAATGCAATGAACAAATTGCAACAGATTCACCAACACAGATGTCCAGAATACTGTGGAATAATGACATGAAAACAGAGCTATTTCGTATTGGCTTCAATGGTTTCCGAATACTTCCGTTTCAATGATTGACGTCACGCGCATACGTCATCCTCAGAGGCGTTTCGAACCGGAAATTTAGCGGGAAATTTAAAATTGCACTTTATAAGTTAACCCGGCCGTATTGGCATGTGTTGCAATGTTAAGATTTCATCATTGATATATAAACTATCAGACTGCGTGGTCGGTAGTAGTGGCTTTCAGTAGGCCTTTAAAGCTCAGTATTAATACGTATCACATTTGGAAGCAACCCTTTGGCGGGCTAAATCCAACTTTGGGGTTAGACAAAACATTTTTGCAGCAAAAATCAGCGCAAACATAACACAAACAACTGGGACATGTTTGTGGAGCTTTGGACACGGTCGGAGAGCTGGTGATGAATAACAACACGTTAACACCATAAAAAACATCAAACATTAACAACTTCAAAACCGTAACGGTACTAACAAAAAATGTTTGCAGCACAAACGATGGGGACAAGTTTGTGGGGATGTGGACCAGGTGGTGGGGCCAAGTTCACACAGGTGCTCACTGAAACATGACAGTGTGTGTGTGTGTTATGTGTCCTTACCTGAGCAGTGTGTCCATGTGTAAGCAGCGTTGCTGCAAGGCTCCATGGGAAAAGTGGTCACATCCCAGCAAGCTGTCAGGACGAGACAGGAAGACGCTGAGTCATGTTTATCATGTTTGACATTTTCAACAAGAGAGCTGATTGGACAATACAGTGGAGCACTTCCTGCTCTGTGATGGGAAGAAAAGCTTTGGTGGGAGCAGGAAGAGGAGGAGTCTGCTGGTCCAGCGGCTCCTCCTCGTCATGGAGCCAAATGTTTTTATAGAAGCGACACGGAGAAAATAGAAAGGGCGCTCGTGAGGACGACAGCTGCCTCTCATTTGAGCGGAGAGCAGTGTGAGGAACAATATACTGGAAGTAAACACCTTCCTCAAGTTCAAACAGTGAGAGAATCATCCATCCATTTTCTACCGCTTGTCTCTCTCGGGGTGGCGGGGGTGTTGGAGCCTATCCCAGCTGCATTCATACGTTGAAAAACTAATGCTGACATTTTAATATTATTTATTTTCTTTCATTTTGCATGTGAGTCACTTAATCCGCTTCCGGCTCATTATTACTCATTTGTGCGAATGAGGAGTGCAAGCTGTCAGCTAATAGGAGCAACCACACATGAGCAACACGCACTTTCATTTTCTTTATAGGCAGGGCTTAATGCTGGCGATGACGTGGCACTTTTTTCCTGTCTGGCTAATAATACAGCACAGACACAACTGATCACGATCCCTAATTATTCCACTTCCTGGATGTGTGCGTGTGTGTATATGTATATATATATATATATATATATATATATATATATATATATATATATATATATATATATATATATATATATATATATATATATATATATATATATATATATATATATATACTAAAGCTGCAACAACTAATCGATTAAATCGATTATAAAAATAGTTGGCGATTAATTTAGTCATCGATTCGTTGGATCTATGCTATGCGCGTGCGCTGAGGCAAATTTTTTTTTTTTTATAAACCTTTGTTTATAAACTGCAACATGTACAAACAATAATCAAAATAAGTACGGTGCCAGTATGCTGTTTTTTGTCAATAAAATACTGGAAAGGACAGAAATGTAGTTTGTCTCTTTTTTCCGATTATTAATCGAATAATCGAAGTAACAATCGACAGATTAATCGATTACCAAATTAATCGTTAGTTGCAGCCCTAATATACACACACACGTATATATATATATATATATATATATATATATATACACACACACACACACACACACATATATATATATTACACACACACACGCACACTCACATATATATATATATATATATATATATATATATATATATATATATATATATATATATATATATATATATATTACACACATATACTGTATATATATACAGTATATATATATATATATCCATCCATCCATCCATTTTCTACCGCTTAATCCCTTTGGAGTTGCTGGAGCCTATCTCAGCTACAATCGGGCGGAATTCACACACACATATATATATATATACACACACACACACACACACACACACACACACACACACACACACACACACACACACACACACACACACACACACACACACACACACACACACACACACACACATCCAGGAAGTGGAATAATTAGGGATCTATATATATACACACACACACACCCATTAAGTGGAATAATTAGGAATCTAATTATTGTGTGTGTGTATGTGAATGTGTATATATATATACTGTATATATATATACAGTATATATACATATATATATATATACATACATACATATATTTACTGTATATATACACACACACACACACACACACACACACACACACACACACACACACACACACACACACACACACACACACACACACACACACACACACACTTAGACAAACTTTATTGATCCACAAGGGAAATTGTTCCACACAGTAGCTCAGTTACAAAGGATGGAAAGGGTAAGGATGGAAAGGATAATGCAGGTACAAAGTAGACTAAAAAATTACCATAGTAGCAATATAAAATAAAACATATGTAATATTTACATATTATATATACAGTATATAATATATAATATTATATTTTTGCATAATATATACAACACACACACACACTAGCCGCACTGGACTATAAGCCACAGATAGATACGTTGTGAAATTAGTTATTTACACAGAAATATTTTATAAATGTTTATTTACATAGCATAGTTCTTTCCAGTAAAACGGCTGATCAAACAAAACAGAAGTCATGGTCATGGACCCACTAGCTGCGCAAGCTCGCTCTCCAATCAGCTAAACAGACTCAATAACTCCACAGTGACGTTTTGGTGAATTTACTGAGGAATTTGTGAAACTGAAACAATACAAAAATACTACCTTTGTAAGTTAATAATACTAACACAGACACTTTTCAACATGTTAGCGTATTAGTTATTGCTAACGACGCTAGCTTGATTACATTACGATAGCACATACAACTATGCACATACAGACATCACACATGGGACACTTCAGTAAGAATTGTTTTAGTTATATTGTAAAACTAATATACGTTGCATGGAGTGAGGAATGAAGAATCCATACGAGTATATGAACGGTTAGAAGACGGAACAACACTTGTACTTCCGGTTGAAAGCTCAGTTTGAACATAAGGGCAATGTAGCATGGCAGCACCATAAGATGGCGCCATGGCACAAACAATAACACAGCTTTTCAGTTTATTTGCTTTTTTTAAAAAACTATTTTCATTATGGCCATCGAGCGAAAATATCCATCAATTAGCCGCATCGTATTATAAGCGTAGGGAAAAAATAGCGGATTATAGTCCGGGATTTACAGTAGTTATTTCTTTGAATAAAACTTGGTTGTAATATTGCAGTGTGTGTATAAATACGTTACGAGCACATTCAACAATACCGCGATAATAACAACTGCTATGACAATTTAGGTCACTATAACCGTGATGTGAAATGTTCATGTCGTTACATCCAGGGTGGGGGGCATGCACTACATCGTTTAAAGTTAGTTGCTCGTACGATAGCGTGTGCTGTGGAGAAGGGGTTAAGAAAACAAGGCCTGAGGCTGCGGTGAAGAGTCAGCTGGTGTCTGCGCGGTGACGTGTCGACGAAGGTGTGACTGACTAGAAAGCAGAGAAACCAGTCGTCACCTGGCAAAGAAGGAGAGGAAGGCTGAGGTATGCAGGCCAGCAAGTCAACACCAAGATGGCTGAGAGGTTGAGCAACTTGTCCAGCATCACGTGGAAGGACGTATCTGTGGCCCAAGTGACGACGAAGAAGCTTCACGAACATGACATGCACTTGACTTATGATTTGTAAACCTTTCAGATGTCATGTTAATAAACACTGCTTCAAATCAGGTCTGGCAAAGCTAACTCATTAACGTACACCGTTCAAAAAATTAGGTATAAATGCAGATTAGGCACAATTATCTTGACAGTCCACGCTCCTTTACCTTACCTGAAAGGTGTGTTATTATACGGTCAGTGATCAGGTCAACAATATGCCAGAAAAGCAACTTTACATAAGACCAAAGTCCTTTTCCTTGCATTTTGTGGCTTTTAATGTTTACCTTATCCCAATAAACATCTGTTCAGTATTTTAACATAAAAGTGTTTGATTGTGAGGCATTACAAGCCACAAAATGCAACGGGTCCATCAGACCCACAAACGCTGGCTGAGTAACAACAATATGAACGTTGCACGGAAAATTTATCTGCCAGTTTCTGCATCCCACAGAGATTATTCTTTTGTGTTTCTGCACCTGCGGTTCCCACACAAGGTTGCAACATTGTTTGTCAACACTGTCTGCTCTCATTTTCTGTGTACCTACACTCTGTCCTCCTCCTGTCTAGGCCTGCTGTGTGTGTGTGTGTGTGGTACACAGAACATCAATTTCCACACTTCTATTAGCCCCGGGTCCAGTGGACCCGGACATCTTATATGTAATAGAAATGTGTAGGGGGGTTGTATGGTGTGTGGTCATTAAGTATGTATTCTGATATATGTTCTTCACAGAAAATGAGCCAAAGTCAGAGAGTCTCAGTTTGAAAAAGTAATTAATTGTATAATTTTTCTTTTAATAAAAAATGAAAACGGGTCCCACAGATCCGAACACCACACAAGGGATATTGTAGCCATGAATTCTCTTATCTTCGAAGCACAACAGGTTTAAATAAAAACAACCGCTAGCAAGAACGCTGCGAGTACATCGACAACAAGCCTTGTTCTCGCAGAATTGTTCGTAATGTGCACTTCGTACTTGACTGTTAGCAAGTTTTGATCAAACTAGAATATGTGCGATTTCAGAGAAATCGTGTATGAATGCTGTATTTGCGTGAGCTGCAAGTATGCGCGAGCCGAACTGAAATGCTAACGTTAGCATGCTAATGGTTAACATGTTAGCATGTGTCATGTACCGAGAATATAAACTGTAAGGAGCATGCCTGCGAAAATGGCAACAAAAACAAAGTTAGCATGCTTATGCTAAAAGGTAACAAGTTTTAAGTTTAATTATTCTGGGGAAAATTGTTGCAAAATTAGCCAAAAAAGTTAGCATGTTAACGTTTGCATATGTCAAGTATCAATTTATATGACTATGGGGTAAACGGTTGCAAAATTTGCTAAAAAGTTAGTATGCTAATGTTGCATGATCTAGTAGCCTTAGCATGATAACAGCGAGCATAAGTTGAGTTTTGAAGTTAGCTGGGGTAAACTGTTGCAAAATTAGCCAAAAAAGCTAGCATGCTAATGTAACATATTATTACGCTAATGTTAACATGCCAACAGTTAGCTTGTGCCATGTACCAAGTTATATGACTCTGGGGTAGAGGGTTGGAAAATGTGTAAAAATAAATAAATAAATATAATTAAAAAATTTAAGTTAGCGTGCTAATGTTAGCATGTGTCACATTCGAAGTTGTATGACTAAAGAAATCAAAAAAGAAACAAATATAGTGTAAATCAACTTACAACAAAGAATAACACTATTTTTTAGTCTGTAACAGAAAACATTTTAAGTGCATCAATTTGCCTGAAAAAAAAAAAAAAGGTGTCCTTTTTTTAAACTATAAACATTTTTTGACCGACTTGAACCATTTGATACTGAAAAATATAACAAAATAAACGGAATAAACAATAATAATACATTCAAATTGATTGGCAACATTAACACAGTTACACAATGTATAAAACACTTTAACATACAAAACAAAAATTAATAAAACAAATTGTGCCGAATTTTTTAAATCAAAATAATGAAGTCAGGATTTAATGTTTACATTGAGTAGTTCTGTAGTGCACAGCTCATCAAAACAGGGTTTGAAGCATGATACTGATAAAGCATGTTCCCAGGGTCCCACACGCACACCACTACTTGAGACGGACTGCAAAATTGCATTAGAGTCAAGATATCCGGGTCTTTCTTTAAGATAATCATGTAAACAAGTAATTAATTGCGATTGGTGGTGATTAATGTGATTAATCAGATTTTTTTTTAAACATATATTAACAGCACACATTCAAACCAATCCTAAAAGCACCAAACTGATCACCAATTAAAGATGAGATGTAAGATGAGGACATGATGTCCACTGTCCTAGCGGTCAGCTGACAAACGTTAACAGAGGTCAGAGGTGGGCAGAGGTCAGAGGTGAGCACAGAGGTCAGGGTTGAGAGTGACTTCAGAGGGATGAGTGCAGGTATCAGCCTGCAGGATTAAGACAAATCCTCTTCCCCATCCCTGCTCTTTACTTAAGTCAAAGTAAAGTCAAGTATAAACCCAATGGTCGGTATGTTCATGGTTTCCCCCTAACGTAATGGTGGCGCACCGCCACGGCAAAATTCAAGACGCCACACCTTAAAAACACGTGTTTTTACGTGAAAACAAATTAAAGTGATATCATGTATTGCAGCCGGCAGAAGAAGTCGCACAACGTCTAACGCTATTTTTTAACTTTAATTGGCAATCTTATGCTAAAAAGCGGCCCAATTAAAACAGTATTCCCTCCCGTGCACACACGTCTGTCTCCGCGCTTCACTCCTAGACACAACAACACTTCCTCACTCTCCGCCAATCCCCTTACAGGCATGTTCATACTTGCCAACCCTCCCGTTTTTAGCGGGAGACTCCCGGTATTCAGCGCCTCTTCCGATAACCTCCCGGCAGAAATTTTCTCCCGACAAACTCCCGGTATTCAGCCGGAGCTGGAGGCCACGCCCCCTCCAACTCAATGCGGACCTGAGTGGGGACAGCCTGTTCTCACGTCCGCTTTCCCACAATATAAACAGCTTGTCTGCCTAATGACCTCATAACATCTACGGCTTTTAGAGGGTAGAGTGCACAACTGCGCACACAACAAGGAGACGAAGCAGAAGAACGAGGAAGTTACAGACATGGTGACGCCGTCGACGAGCAAGATGAAGAAATACGCTTGCAAGTTCCAAAACGAATGGAAACAAGAATTTCAGTTCATCCAGGACAGTTCGAAGGGGAAGGGGTATGTTGCCTGTACATTTTGTAGAACAGACTTCTCCATTGAACATGGTGGCCGAAATGATATACTCATTCATGAACGGAGAAGTTAAACAGGACAATGCTGCCATCTACTGGATAGCCTCCAGTACACTGAAGTTCAAGTATTTATTTTATTTATATGTATAAATAAATAAATATATATATATAGCTAGAATTCACTGAAAGTCAAGTATTTCATACATATATATATACTGTATATATATATATACTGTATATATATATAATGTATATATATATATATATATATATATATATATATATATATATATATATATATATATATATATATATATATATATATATATATATATATATATATATATATGAAATACTTGAGTTGGTGAATTCTAGCTGTAAATAAACTCTCCTCTTAATCACGCCCCCAACCACCCCCCCAACCACGCCCCCCCATCCCCGACAACACCGCCCCCCACCTCCCGATATCGGAGGTCTCAAGGTTGGCAAGTATGGGCATGTTTGCTATCATGACAACAATGATCATCAAATCAAAACTATTAACATAAAACATTAACACCAGCAGGTTGTTGCAGTACGGGAAAAAAAAAAAAAATATATATATACACACACACACACACGTGTGTGTGTATATATATATATATATATATATACACACACACACACACACACACGTGGGGCTGCAACTAACGATTAATTTGATAATCGATTAATCTGTCGATTATTACTTCGAATAATCGATTACTGATCGAAATAAAAGAGACCAACTACATTACTATCGTTTCCAGTATTTTATTCAAAAAAAAAACCAGCATACTGGAACCATACTTATTTTGATTATTGTTTCTCAGCTGTTGTTGTTGCAGTTTATAAATAAAGGTTTATCAAAAATATATATATATATATATATATATATATATATATATATATATATATATATATATATATATATATATATATATATATATATAAAATTTAAAAAAATTAAAAAATTGCCTCTGCGAATCGATGACTAAATTAATCGCCAACTATTTTTATAATCGATTTTATCGATTAGTTGTTGCAGCCCTACACATATGTACAGTATCTTTGTAATCTAGGGGCAGTTCTATCAGTCCAAGTACAGTTAAGTATAAATCCAATAGTCGGTATGTTCTATTAATCAAATTAAAGTTAAGTATAAACGCAATGGACAGTCCAAGTACAGTTAAGTATAATTCTAAGTATGTCCCATCACTGTCACAAGGCGTAACAAAGACGGGGCTTCAAGGTTACTGTGCAGCCACTGTGGCTGGCGAGCACGTCTGAATTATTCACTGGATGAGAGTATTTAAAGCAGAGATCAATAGCATTCAAGTCAACATGGACGCTGCTTCCACCTTCAAACTGCATCAGAGAACACTGTGGAGACACGCAACAGTAAATAAGCAACATATGGCTTTAGTCAGCGAAAATTAACAATGAGTAAATTTTATTATGAAGTGTTTTCATGTCATACAGAGATTCTTTAAAAAAAAAAAAACAATGAAGGGGACAGCGTGCTAAGCTATTTATGTCAATATACACTTGTATTCATACACGTAACCGGAAGAACTACCTTTTTAAATTGGAGACAATTCAAACCATAAGCACTTAAAACGGGTCGGCAACTTCGGCTCTAAATTAGTTGCTCCCTGGAACTTTTTCAAACATTTATTAAAATGGAAAAAGGGGGGCAAACATATTTTTTGTTTTGATATGGTTTCTGTAGGAGGACAAACATGACACAAACCTTCCTAATTGTTAGAAATCCCACTGTTTATATTAAACATGCTTCACTGATTAGTATTTGGCGAGCGCCATTTTGTCCTAATTTCGGCGGACCCCGAACTCACCGTATTTTGTTTAGATGTACAGCTTTCTCCGACCATGCCACAGAAAGACATGTTTTATGCCATTCCTTCATTGTTTCATTTTGTCCACCAAACGTTTTGTGCTGTGAGTGAATGCACAAAAGGTGAGCTTTGTTGATGTTATTGACTTGTGTGGAGTGCTAATCAGGCATATTTGGTCAGTGTATGACTGCAAGCTAATCCATGCTAACATGCTATTTAGGCTAGCTGTATGTACATATTGCATCATTGTGCCTCGTTTTCAGGTATATATTTGAGCTCACTTATTTTCCTTTACTTAAGTCCTCTGTGTATTTAATTGACATTTGCATGCCTCATGACACGTTATCTTGGCTGCATTTCTGATTGTTTGTGTGCCATGTTGTTACAGACCACAGCAAACATTACCCTGCTTGCAAAGATTGTAATAAATCCATTAGAAGAAGACAGCCTGCCGTTTCCTTTAACTTGGACACACACATCTATACCTTTGGCCATTCTTAGTCAGTCATGTCCAGGAGCTATTTCACCCTCTGAGAAGTTTTCCAATGTTGTAAAAAAAATATAACAATTTCCACATTTCTGTCAACAAAGATTTGTGTCAGCCTGCGACACAGTCATTTTGATAGTAGGCTAATATAGCTAACATAGACACTTACATCACGTGTTGTCTTCATTATTACACTTATATAAGACTTTTAAAGTCATTTTGATAGTAGGCTAATATAGCTAATATAGACACATCATGTGTTGTCTTCATTATTACACTTATATAAGACTTTCAAAGTCATTTTGATAGTAGGCTAATATAGCTAATATAGACACTTACATCATGTGTTGCCTTCATTATTACACTTATATAAGACTTTTAAAGTCATTTTGATAGTAGGCTAATATAGACACTTACATCATGTGTTGCCTTCATTATAACACTTATATTAGGCGTTTAATTTTTTGTGGATTTCGTGCAATCAAAGTCAACATTTTCTGGACCAAGTTATTGTGCATAGAAGATTAAGAAGGAAGAGGACAAGTATTTTGGCTCTGGCAGTTTTGCTTCGATGCAAGCAGTAGGAGACAGGAGTGGTGGAAGTTTCATGTGAATTCCTGAAACATTTTATTTTCACCAGTTTTCTGCCCCGTTGTCAACTATTTATTTTGCAACCGTCTATTTTGGCGAATAATTAAAGGCTGATCCTTCACTGTCCTTTTATCTGGGTAGCCTCCCTTTTTCTTGCTTTGTCTCCTCAGACAAAATTTTCGTTTCTTTGTCTGTTTAACAGCTTCGACCATGATTGCAGTAATTGCATGTAGGCGTTCTTCTTCTTTTAGTTTTCTTGCGGCACGCAGGTGATCGCACCGACTTCCCGTTTTTTTAACAAATGGGGAAAGGGGAAGTGACATATGCCCTAAAGCAAGTCAGCACATTTGCAGTTTTTTGTGTGTCTGGGTTCCTGCCCCCCTCCTCAAAAGTCACTAAGTGCCAGTGAGAGCTTAATACAGACCCCCTCAGGCCATGGCAGAGGTGTCCCTCAGCTACTTGTAAGTCCATGTATCAACCCATAAGTCAAGTTTGAAAAGTTACTTAGTGCTGCTTTAATAAACACATACATGAAGGAATCACAGTTTGGTATAAAGTGGAAAAAAAGCTATACAGTTATACACGATGAAGGTTGGCTTAATTTCCGCTAGCTTACTGTTAACATTATTCATGTACAGTCAAATATCATTTATTTCCTCTTTTTCTGGCAAGCCCAGGGTCTAGAACAGGGGTAGGCAACCCAAAACGTTGAAAGAGCCATATTGGACCAAAAATGAATCTGTCTGGAATCGCAAAAAATTAAAAGCCTACTATCAAAATGACTATGTGTTGCAGGCTGAAGCAAATCTTCGTTGACAGAAATGTTGAAATGTAATATTTATTCAACACATTTTTACAACATTAGAAAATCACAGGTGAAATAACTCCTGGAAATTACTGGCTTTTAATGGCCAAAAGGTATAGATGTGTGTGTCCAAGTTAAAGGAAACGGCAGGCTGTCTTCTTTTAATAGATTTTTTACAATCTTTGGCAAGCTGGGTAATGTTTGCTGTGGTCTGGAACAACATGGCACACAAACAACTAACAGAAAAGCAGCCAGTATTACATACAGATAATGTGTCATGAGACACGCAAAACTAAATTATATACAAAGAGGATAAAAGTAAAGGATATTAAATCAGCTCAAATATACCTACAAATGAGGCATAATGGTGCAATATGTACTGTACATTAGGGGTGTAACGGTACGTATTTTGTATTGAACCGTTTCGGTACGGGGACTTCGGTTCGGTACAGGGGTGTACCGAACGAGTTTCTAAGTTAAAGTCTTAACAAGCTGCTTTGCTTCTTCTGCCTCTGTTTCAGCACTCAGCATTGTCCCACCCACACAACCATCTGATTGGTACACACAAAGCAGTAACAGCCAATCAGCAGTGCGTATTCAGAGCGCATGTCGTCCGTGCTTCTGCGGTGGGGTTAGCAGATAGGTGTTTAGCAGGTGAGCATAAGGCAGCATACTCTCCCCAAATTATAATAAACACCTCCCAGTCAACTACTAGTAACATCACTATGAGCCCGTTGACCTTCTAGAAACTTAAAACTGCAGCTCAGCTCGCTCGCAGTCCTGGCTTGAGGTGAAGGCTAATTCGCTTTTAGCGTAGCGTTAGCTCATTTTGCGGTGTGCGTGTGTGTGTGTAGTCTCTCCTATTGCTTATTCTTATTGCTTGTACTATTTTTTCAGCTATAATTACATTAATCATTAGTAATGTAGCAGCCTAGTTTTGAATGGCAGGGTCCCTGCTATCACATGTTGATAAAAATATAACATTTACATAATAAAAATCAACTACAGGCTTACCAAATGCTGTAATAAATTAAGCAGGATGAGTTGACTTGAAACTGTTTAATGTTGCACTTTTTATATGTAGAAGAAAAGTTTTGTCATTCTATTTAATCTGAGCATCAACTTGAGGCAGTTTAATGTTGATTAACGTGGGCAGAATTATTATTGTGTTCCCAATGTTAAAAGGATAAAGCCATTGTTTACACATTTGCTAAACAAATAACCAAAAAATTTATATTTTGTTGTTTTCTTACTGTACCGAAAATGAACCGAACTGTGACCTCTGAACCGAGGTACGTACAAAACCGAAATGTTTGTGTACCGTTACACCCCTACTGTACATACAGCTAGCCTAAATAGCATGTTAGCATTGATTAGCTTGCAGTCATGTACTGACCAAATATGCCTAATAAGCACTCCAACAAGTCAATAACATCAACAAAGTGCACCTTTGTGCTTTCATGCACAGCATAAAAAGTTTGGTGGACAAAATGAGAAAGAAGGAGTGGAAGATTTTACACGTAAACAAACTGTTGCATCACAGTCCACACTATGGTGAGTTCAAGAACCTCCGAAATTAGTACGACAAAACAATGTTCACCAGATACTCTCATCAGTGAAGCATACACACAAACATATTAAACAGTGGGCTTTTTAAAAATTGGGAAGGTTTTTGTGTCACGTTTGTCCTCAAACAAAAACATACTAAAACAAAAAACAAAAAAAATGTCCCCCCATCTTTTTCCATTTTCAATCCTTTTTTAAAAATGCTCCAGACTAAAGAGCCGCGTGCGGTCTAGAAGGTTAAAAGTCCATCATCACATGTGGACGTAAATGTTGTAAAAATATCTGAACATGTGGACCTGCAGACATGGAGGTGGTTTGTGCGGCGTGAAGTTAGTCACCTTTGCCACACCTCCAGCAGACAGAATACTACTGATTTGAAACATCGCTGCAGAAGAGGAGCAGATGAAGGTGAAGTGTTCTTATTTAATCTGCTGCAGCAAAAAAGGCTGGACCTGCACAGCAGCAGCAGCAGGAGGAGGAGGTCTGGCATGTTTTCCTCCTCGGCTCAGCCATTCTGTCTCCAGGCTCCTCCAGGAGGAGGAGGAGGAGGATGAAGAGGAGGGAGGCCAGCAGACAGAGGAGAGGGCTGGAGATGTGAAACTTGATCTCCTCCCTCCCCCACCTCTACCAGTGCCACCTCGCCAGAGCGCCTCCAGACTCCCGCAGTAATGCGATCCTGCAGCCTGGAGCACTGGAGAGGCTCCAGGGCGGGAAGAGGGAAGAAATGGAAGGAGAGGAAAAAAAAAAAAGAGCAGAGGACTGAGATCCCTCAGCTCAGCTTTCCAGACTGGGAGGACTTCCAAGAGAAGGAGGGACAGACGGAAAAAATAAAAAGGAGTGTTGTTTGTTTGGATACACTTTCCATTGTGTGTCAGATAGAATACTTGTATGTAGGGCTGGGCGATATGGCCTTTTATTAATATCTCCATATTTTTAGGCCTTGTCACAATACACGATATATACTGTATCTCCATATTTTGCCTTAGCCTTGAATGAACACGTGATGCATATAATCACACCAGTATGATGATTATATGTGTCTACATTAAAGGCCTACTGAAATGAGATTTTCTTATTCAAACGGGGATAGCAGATCCATTCTATGTGTCATACTTGATCATTTCGCGATATTGCCATATTTTTGCTGAAAGGATTTAGTAGAGAACATCGACGATAAAGTTCGCAACTTTTGGTCGCTGATAAAAAAGCCTTGCCTGTACCGGAAGTAGCGTGACGTCACAGGTTGTGGAGCTTCCCCCATCTGCACATTGTTCACAATCATGGCCACAAGCAGCGAGAGCGATTCGGACCGAGAAAGCGACGATTTCCCCATTAATTTGAGCGAGGATGAAAGATTCGTGGATGAGGAAAGTGAGAGTGAAGGACTAGAGGGCAGTGGAAGCGATTCAGATAGGGAAGATGCTGTGAGAGGCGGGTGGGACCTGATATTCAGCTGGGAATGACTAAAACAGTAAATAAACACAAGACATATATATACTCTATTAGCCACAACACAACCAGGCTTATATTTAATATGCCACAAATTAATCCGCATAACAAACACCTCCCCCCTCCCGTCCATATAACCCACCAATACAAATCAAACACCCGCACAACACACTCAATCCCACAGCCCAAAGTACCGTTCACCTCCGCAAAGTTCATACAGCACATATATTTCCCCAAAGTTACGTATGTGACATGCACATAGCAGCACGCACGTACGGGCAAGCGATCAAATGTTTGGAAGCCGCAGCTGTGTACTCACGGTACCGCGTATCCAACTCAAAGTCCTCCTGGTAAGAGTCTCTATTGTTCCATCTCCACAAGCATGCGTATCCAACTCAAAGTCCTCCTAGTAAGAGTCTCTGTTGTACCAGGTCAATGGTAAAGCTTGACTGTCATCGTTCGGGAATGTAAACAATGAAACACCGGCTACGACGTAGCCGCTACGTGTTTGTGTTGCTGCAGCCGGCCGCTAATACACCGCTTCCCACCTACAGCTTTCTTCTTTGCTATCTCCATTGTTCATTAAAGAAATTGCAAAAGATTCACCAACACAGATGTACAGAATACTGTGGAATTTTGCAATGAAAACAGACGACTTAATAGCTGGCCACAATGGTGTCCCAAAATGTCCGCTACAATCCGTGACGTCACGCGCAAACGTCATCATACCGAGACGTTTTCAGCAAGATATTTTGCGGGAAATTTAAAATTGCACTTTACTAATCTAACCCGGCCGTATTGGCATATGTTGCAATGTTAAGATTTCATCATTTATATATAAACTATCAGACTGCGTGGTCGGTAGTAGTGGGTTTCAGTAGGCCTTTAGAACATTTTTGTTTATACTGCATTAATATATGCTCATTTTAAACTTTCATGCAGAGAGGGAAATCACAACTAAGTCAATTGACCTAAAGTGTATTTACTAAACATTTATTAAGCAGTGGCTCAAACATTCATGTCATTTCCAAAACAGAAAGTGCCAGATTGTCAGAGACATTTTAAAACAAGCTATTAGTGCACTTTTGTGCATGATGTCACTAAGATGACATATCAAAAACAACACTAAATTAAAGTGCACTTTTTGTACAGAACGCCACTACAATAGTTTAAAACAAATAAAGTGCACTTTTGTGTACGATGTCACACAATATATTTCAATAACTGTCAAATAAAATGAGCTGCATAGTATGAAATCAAATTGTGTATGTCCTTCGCTATGTGGTAGGTTCCTGCGGACGTTATCTCCTTCTGTTGTTGACTATTTTTTTCATACGGCGTTGATGTGGAAATGGTTGCTTCGGCATTTTGTTGGTGTGGCACCGAACGGAGATGTTGACATGCGGCGTTTCAAGCACTCTTCATTCTCTAGCGGGTGACTTTTCAAATGATGCTACAAATTAGCAGTAATGCTACTTTTTGTAGCAACGCTTTTGCCGCATACTTGTTCGACATCTTCCCGCTTGAAGCCAAACCACCGCCAGACGATGGACCCTGTGCTGTTTTATTTTAAAATTAATTCTTCCTTCATTTGTTACCAGATTCGCACCTTCTTTCTCTCGTATTACCACTCGCACCACTCCGCTAGCATCACAGCTAATGTTACCCATGTTGCTACCTCTCTGCTCAGCGAGGGCGTATGACGTGACAGTATGTGACGTATGTAAGAAGGTGCGCTTGATTTAAGTATCTGTGAGAAGGAGAGACAAGAAAGAGTGAGAAGAGCCTGTAGTGTGATGCCCGCAGCTAAAAGCAACTGCGTGAGAACGTATACTTGAATATCACGATATAGTCATTTTCTATATCGCACAGAGACAAACCCGCGATATATCGAGTATATCGATATATCGCCCAGCCCTATTATGGACAGCTAGAAGACAGAACGGCACTTGTACTTCCAGTTAAAAAGCTCGGTTTAAACAGAAGGGCAATGCAGCGGGCGAGCTTGTCCAAAAGATGGCGCCGTGGCACAAACAATAACACACCTTTTTAGTGTCTTTGCATGTGTTTAATGAAAACTATTTGCATTATGCCCGTCAGCGATGAAAAAATCATAAATTTGCTGCACTGTTTAAAAAGCTACAGGATAAAGCGTAGGAGAAAAGTAGAGGCTTATAGTCCAGAATTTACGGTATTTTCATTCGCATTTTCCGCTCCAGAAGCGCACTTTCCTTCCCTTGCAGTACACGTTGCAAGTGAAATACATGAAGTGTGATCACCCTGCTGCTACCACAAATAGATTGCAGTCCTGTGGGGAACACTACACCTCCCATCATCAATGGATATATGTACAATACATGTCCCAGTACACAGGCTTTATGATACTCATTATTGATCATCCACATAACTACAATACACGAGACACATGGCGACGTTGTGGACACACACACACCAAACATGGCTGCTGTGTGTAAGAAGTGACCTGGCAACAACCACGCCAATGTCAGCTGATGAAGTAGACTACACACACACGCGTACACACACACACACAGGGATTCCTTCCTTTATTAGTGAGATATAAATACACGCGTGGTGTTATTGGAATGTGCAGCTGTCATACAACTAAGACCACTTTGTGTCCTGAATAAATGTCCGACAAGTCTTTGTCCTAAAGTGATTGCCATCATGTATCCCATCTTTATAAACATCATCTAAACAAGGACAGGGTTGATTTAATATTTGATTATTTTTTCTGCATACTTTCCCAGTCCCAGCTGTGAAATGTTTATTGCGTGTAAAACCTGCTGACGTGCATTTGTGTAATAATATCACGATTTTCTTCGCAATATAAATACATTTGACAGACTGAAAAGTTCCCCCCTGCCCTGGCAAATGAACACCTTATAACGGGCCTGTTTGCATCTCATTGCGCAGAAGTGTGGTGCGTTCAAGGACCGCTAAACAACAGTGCGAAATCCTGACGCTGGACGAGTGAAGCAAAAAGGTACGAACACGTACGAACTGGGGCTTTTCTCTTCTCAGCGAGCACCGGGTGTTGCTGGGGCCCGGCCCCCATCCCAAGTACTGACAGACAACTTTTGGGACATTTACAAAAGACGCGACAGAAGTGAAGTGAATTATATTTGTATAGCGTTTTTCTCTAGTGACTCAAAGCGCTTTTACATAGTGAAACCCAATATCTAAGTTACATTTAAACCAGTGTGGGTGGCACTGGGAGCAGGTGGGTAAAGTGTCTTGCCCAAGGACACAACGGCAGTGACTAGGATGGCGGAAGCAAGGCTCGAACCTGGAACCCTCAAGTTGCTGGCACGGCCGCTCTACCAACCAAGCCATACCGCCCCGCCCAGAAGAAAGTTAATACGGATTAAACACATTTGTTTGTACTCGCTGTGTGTCTCCCATTCCTCTCTCCTACATGCAAATGCATCACGGCCAAATATGCAAATTAGGATTACATCACTCCATACTGATAGACTGCGGTCCTGTGGGATACAATGAACGTCTTCCATGTTGCTGTTAAATACTACTTACACATGCTTTGTGCAAAGCAGAAAATTACTGCCATATTTAATCCAACCCACTTGAGCTATATTTTTTTCCCGCTGTGATTTTACGGTAAAAAAAAACTGCCAGCTCGGTGGCGAGAATTTTACCGTAAAAATAAAAAAAAGACCTGTGCGTCTTACCGTTTATGGTCTTTGTTGATTTACACGTACAAATGGGTTTGCTAAATCCCCCATAAGAGGGTTTAGGTGGCGGAATAATTACATTTGCAAATACTAATAATAAGAACACAGTAAAAATCTGAAAACTGTCAGCTCGGTTGCCAGAATTTTACAGTAAAATTAGATTTTTTTACTCAAAATGAGCTGCCAGGTTTTTCCCCCCGTAAATCTACAGTTGTTTTTTTGGTTTTTTTTACAGCGCAATGCTGTAAATTAAATCACAATCACAATTAAATGCAATTAAAAATGAGTGTAAAAAAAAAATCGCTGGAGAAATATTCAGTTTAAAATAATTAAGTGTCGAAAAAATAAGTGGAAAAATGTGTTGCTTCAAAACTGTAGACTAACTCTCGGTGACTAAATCAGTGTAAAAAAATCAGTGGGAAAAAAAAAGTGTATTAAAATTCAGAGCAAAAAAAATGGTGCAGGAAAATTTAGTGTCAAATAATTATTTGTAGAAAACTTCAGAGGAAAAAAAACTTTGATGCCTCAAAACTCAAGGCGAACTTCCGGTGACTAATTCAGTATAAAAAAATTCAGTGTAAAAAACATCTGTGTATAAAATTTCAATGCAAAAAATAAAATAAAAATTAGTGTGAAAAAAATAATCGCTGGACAAAAAGTAAGTGTAAGATAATTAAGTGTAGAAAAATGTGTTGCTTCAAAACTCTAGACTAACTCCCGGTGACTAAATCAGTGTAAAAAATCTGTGTATAAAAATTCCGAGCAAAAAAAAAATGGTGCAGGATAATTCAGTGTCAAATAATTAATTGTAGAAAAATTCAGAAGAAAAAAAACTTTGATGCCTCAAAACTCAAGACAAACTCCCGGTGACTAAATCACCTGGTACCTAGTAGGAGCTAGCAGCTACACAGCAGCTAAGCACACAATAGCACACAAGCTAGAGAGACGCTTAATAACGATTGAACAATATTGCAGCGTAAAACAGCATATCTGCCAATATAAACGTGTTTAGTGTCTATAAAGTTACTATAAAGAATGAAAAAACTAACTTTTGTATTAATCCCAAAGATGCCGGACACAACAAACACGCTCTGCCAATCAAACGATACATTTTCCGATCGAAAAGATAAAGATGACGACACAATCCTGGTTCAAACAACATCCGACATCTCCGTCCAGAAGAGAACGATCCTGGAAACAACAAAGATCCTAAACAGAACCCAGAAGCTCCAAGGCCTCTGCTGTACACTGCAAAAACTGAAATCGAAGTAAGATTAAATATCTCAAATAAGGGTGATATTTGCTTATTTTCTGTCTGATAAGATAATTATTCTCACTAAGCAGATTTTATGTTAGAGTGTTTTACTTGTTTTAAGTGTTTTGGTCCTAAATGATCTCAGTAAGATATTACAGCTTGTTGCTGAGATTGTATGACCGATATTGAGTAAAACATGCTTGACACTATTTTTGTCCAAAACACACCCAGCAATGGTGCACAGGAAGGCGGGGAAGAAGAGGGGAAAAGGCAGCCAAAATGGCCAAAAGTCCCAATTGTGTCCAAAATACCTCCCCGGGTTCCAGTCCCACGAGTCCCGCCGCCGGCCGCACAAGTCCCGGGATGCAAAAAATGTCCAAAACGCACCCAGCAAAGTCCCACGGGAAGTGGGGGAGAAAAGTGAGAAAAGTTGGCAAAAGTCCCCAAAAATGTTCAAAATATCTACCCAGGTTCGAGTCCCACATGGAGTGCCACAAGTCTTAAGACTTGTGGCACTCGAACACGGGTGTGATTTTTGAACATTTTACCGACTTTTCTCACTTTTCTCCCCGCCTTCCCGTGGGATTTTGCTGGGCGCGTTTTGGACATTTTGGTCATCCCGGCCGGCTGCGGCACTTGTGGGACTCGAACCTGGGTAGGTATTTTTAACATTTTTGGGACTTTTGCAGACTTTTCCAACTTTTATCTCCCCTCCCCGTGGGACTCGGCTGGGTGTGTTATGGACATTTTGGGCATCCTGGGACTTGCGCGGCCATACATAAGATTTTATGTTCGAGTGTTTTACTTGTTTTAAGGGTTTTGGTCCTAAATGATCTCAGTAAGATATTACAGCTTGTTGCTGAGATTTGATGACCTATATTGAGTAAAACATGCTTGAAACTATTTTTGTCCAAAAGTCCAAAACACACCCAGCAATGGTGCACAGGAAGGCGGGGAAGAAGAGGGGAAAAGGCGGCCAAAATGGTCAAAAGTCCCAATTGTGTCCAAAATACCTCCCCGGGTTCCAGTCCCACGAGTCCCGCCGCCGGCCGCACAAGTCCCGGGATGCAAAAAATTTCCAAAACGCACCCAGCAAAGTCCCACGGGAAGTGGGGGAGAAAAGTGAGAAAAGTCGACAAAATCCCCAAAAATGTTCAAAATACCTACCCAGGTTCGAGTCCCACATGGAGTGCCACAAGTCTTAGGACTTGTGGCACTCGAACCCGTGTGTGATTTTTGAACATTTTACCGACTTTTCTCACTTTTCTCCCCGCCTTCCCGTGGGACTTTGCTGGCCGCGTTTTGGACATTTTGGTCATCCCGGCCGGCGGCGGGACTTGTGGGACTCGAACCTGGGTAGGTATTTTTAACATTTTTGGGACTTTTGCCGACTTTTCCAACTTTTATCCCCTCTCCCCGTGGGACTCGGATGGGTGTGTTATGGACATTTTGGGCATCCCGGGACTTGCGCGGCCATACATAAAATGTTATGTTCGAGTGTTTTACTTGTTTTAAGGGTTTTGGTCCTAAATTATCTCAGTAAGATATTACAGTTTGTTGCTGAGATTTGATGACCTATATTGAGTAAAACATGCTTGAAACTATTTTTGGGTGTGATTTTTGAACATTTTACCGACTTTTCTCACTTTTCTCCCCGCCTTCCCGTGGGACTTTGCTGGACATTTTGGGCATCCCGGTCGGCGGCGGGACTTGTGGGATTCGAACCTGGGTAGGTATTTTTAACATTTTTGGGACTTTTTCCGCCTTTTCCAACTTTTATCTCCCCTCCCCGTGGGACTCGGCTGGGTGTGTTATGGACATTTTGGGCATCCCGGGACTTGCGCGGCCATACATAAGATTTTATGTTCGAGTGTTTTACTTGTTTTAAGGGTTTTGGTCCTAAATTATCTCAGTAAGATATTACAGTTTGTTGCTGAGATTTGATGACCTATATTGAGTAAAACATGCTTGAAACTATTTTTGTCCAAATTTTCAAAACACACCCAGCAATGTCCGCCTTCCTACTACTGCAGGAAGGCGGGGGAAAAGAGGGGAAAAGTCCCAATTGTGTCCAAAATATCTCCCCGGGTTCCAGTCCCACCAGTCCCGCCGCCGGACGCACAAGTCCCGGGATGCAAAAAATGTCCAAAACGCACCCAGCAAAGTCCCACGGGAAGGGGGGGAGAAAAGTGAGAAAAGTCGGCAAAAGTCCCCAAAAATGTTCAAAATACCTACCCAGGTTCGAGTCCCACATGGAGTGCCACAAGTCTTAAGACTTGTGGCACTCTAACCCGGGTGTGATTTTTGAACATTTTACCGACTTTTCTCACTTTTCTCCCCGCCTTCCCGTGGGACTTTGCTGGACATTTTGGGCATCCCGGTCGGCGGCGGGACTTGTGGGACTCGAACCTGGGTAGGTATTTTTTAACATTTTTGGGACTTTTGCCGACTTTTCCAACTTTTATCCCCCCTCCCCGTGGGACTCGGCTGGGTGTGTTATGGACATTTTGGGCATCCCGGGACTTGCGCGGCCATACATAAAATTTTATGTTCGAGTGTTTTACTTGTTTTAAGGGTTTTGGTCCTAAATGATTTCAGTAAGATATTACAGCTTGTTGCTGAGATTTGATGACCTATATTGAGTAAAACATGCTTGAAACTAGAATATCAACTGTTGCAAAGCTGTGTCATCAACACTCACAAGTATAAAGCACATTTTTAAAAGTAATAATTTCTTATTTCAAGCATGTAAAAAAAAAATCATGACTTCATATTAAAACAGATGACAGCCAAATGGACTTTGTTGTTTTATTTTCAATGAAACAATAGAAAATACGTGCTCATATAGTAGTACAGTTGTTATTAGTGAGAATATACTTATTTTAAGGTATTTTTGGGTTCATTGAGGTTAGCTAATTTTACTTGTTTTGGAAAGTCTTGACAAGCCACATTTTCTTGTTCTATTAGCAGATAATGTTGTTTAGTTCAAGTAAAATACCCCTAATTTTTGCATTTTTTCCCCTTGTTTTTGAACGCTGACTTTTTGCAGTGTAGACGGGCCAACATGAAGGAGATGTTTCGATTCGGTTAAAAAACAAATGAAATGTCATCGACTAAAATTACTTTTAATAACGAAACGACTCACCAGCTGCTTCATGTTTTCCACGAACTGGCTTGTTTGGATTCGATCTCTGAAGCAGTGATCGGTTATTGCCATGTAAACAAACTTGATGACATAGAACATAAATACATTAAAACAAAGGCACAATCTTTTTACCTGGATTGAACATTTTACATCACCTTTGCATTCGTGCATCTGTCTCCAAGCACACTTTGAACTTTGGAAATATGTGCGCAATATTCAAAATAAGTCAGATTTTCAAAATAAAAGGAGCTACAAAAGTTAGCTAGCTGAGGAATGTGGCTAACAGCTAACATTGCTCTTTAAAAAGAATTTTACAAAGTCAACAAGACTAAACACTTCCAAACTGTTCATGAATGTGAAAAAGGCAGTTATTCATGTTCAGGTGTGAGATTATTACAAAATAGGGGAAAAACTGACAAATTCCTTCAATTTTTCACGACAGCAACCAAAAGGGATACGTCTATCACCTGGCAACGACACCGATAAAAATCTCTTCAGCGAGCTTTTAATAAAAATGTTTTTATATAATACGCAGTCCAACACCCACAGAACTATTTCACATATTTTATTCAAGAGTATTTTGAAACATACACGTTAAAAAAAAGCCATGAGACGCAAGACTTTCCCCACATGACTTTAACTTGTAAACAGAAGCCGTCCGAGCGGTCTCGCTCCAGCAAATAGACGGCGCCATGTACTTGTAAAGCGGCAATAAAGTTCAGATTTTATTTTTTTTTTACCTTCCCGCGTCTTTCTTCGACGACGCCACCGGACGCAGCGTGGCTTTGGCCGCGTTCACTGCGAGGATAACGCCGACCGAGTATGGATTCCCAGCAGAGAAGTAGATCGAAGGTTGGAATTCCGCACTTTTATTCCCGCAGCGTCGACGTCCTTCTTCTCTTTGATGATGGGCGGCAGGAGCAGGCAGAGATCGTCTACGCACCGCCGCCACTGCGAGATGATCCACTCCCACCCCCAAAACACCTTCACTTTCTCTCTTCAAGCTCCAACCATACTTGGAATTATTATTCACATATCACATTTAAGTCATCATATTTCTTGTTAATGTACCAAAGCTTTTTTAAATTGGTTACGTTCGAATTTTGTGTACTGTTTTTTATTTTTTTAAATTTTTTTTTACATCAAATTATGCTGATAATTCCATTAAAAAAATATTGTGAGCAAAACGTGGATGTTTAAAAATTCAGTTTGTTAAAATACAGAGTTTTAGAATTCAGTGTGTAACAATTCAGTGTAAAAAAAAAAAAAAAAGTCAGTGTAAAAAATATTGAGTAAAAAAAAATCTGTATGTAAAAATGAAAGATGAGTGTAAAAAAATCGCTAGATAAATATTCAGTGTAAAATAATTAAGTGTCGAAAAAATAAGTGGAAAAAAATGTGATGCTTCAAAACTGAAGACTAACTTTTGGTGATTAATTCAGTGTGAAAAAAATTAAGTGTAAAAAAAAAATCTGTGTATAAAAATTCAATGCAAAAAAAAAAAAATCGCTGGAGAAAAAGTGTAGAAAAAGGTGTTGCTTCTGAACTCTGGACTAACTCCCGGTGACTAAATCAGTGTAAAAAAAAAAAAAAAAATCAGTGTAAAAAAATCTGTGTATAAAAATTCAGAGCAAAAATAAATGGTGCAGGAAAATTCAATGTAAAATAATTAATTCAGAGGAACAAAACTTTGATGCCTCATAACTTTCAGTGACTAATTTGGTATTAAAAAAAATTCACTGTAAAAAATATCTGCGTATAAAAATTTGATGCAAAAAAATTTTGTTCAGAAAAATCCAGAGTAAAATATTTAAATGTAGAACAATTCAGTAGAAAAAATTTCAGAGTAGAAAAATGTGTTGCTTCAAAATTCAAGGCTAACTTCCGGTGACTAATTCAGTGTATAAAAAATTGCAAAAGTAATACTAGTATTAGAATTAGTCACTATATATATATATATATATATATATATATATATATATATATATATATATATATATATATATATATATATATATATATATATATGTATATATATATATATATATATATATATATATATATATATATATATATATATATATATATATATATATATATATATATAGTGAGAGAGAGAGAGAGAGAGAGACTTGAAATACATATATGTATGTATATATATATATATAATGTATATATTTATATATATGTATACATCAGATCATCAGAGTGAGATGTGCTTTTATCTTTTTCACTGGTCTGTACTTCCAATGACTGCTGCCTGCTTCATCTCAAAGCAGCACTTTTATTTTGAAGGCTATTGAAGCAGGCGCCCCCTGGTGTAAGATGTGATCATAACAACACGATAATTACTACTACTATTACTACTGTACTACTATCACTACTACTGTACCACTATTACTACTACTACTGCTGTACTACTAATACAATTACTATCATACTACTATTCTTACTACTACTATTACTAGTACTACTGCTGTACTACTATTACTGCTACTACTGCTGTACTACTAATACAATTACTATCATACTACTATTCTTACTACTACTATTACTAGTACTACTGCTGTACTACTATTACTGCTACTACTGCTGTACTACTAATACAATTACTATCATACTACTATTTTTACTACTACTATTACTAGTACTACTGCTGTACTACTAATACAATTACTATCATACTACTATTTTTACTACTACTATTACTAGTACTATTGCTGTACTACTATTACTGCTACTACTATTACTACTGCAGTACTACTACTATGACAACTACTACTCCTACTGTACTACTATTATTACTATTACTGATACTTTACTACTACGACTAATAGTACTTTTGCTGTACTTTTACTACTACGACTACTACTGCTGTACCACTATTACTACCACATTACTTCCTTCCTTACCTGGGCGGAAGGCGTGACTTCCTGCCTTACCTGTACTTATATATGTATTTAGCATGTATTTAACATGGTTTTAACATGTATTTCTATATGAATTTAACTTGTATTTTCATATATATATATTTAACATGTATGTATATATATGTATGTATTTCACATGTATTTATATATGAATTTAACTTGTATTTTCATATATATATTTAACATGTATGTATATATATGTATGTATTGCACATGTATTTATATATGTACTTAACATGTTTTTATACATGTATTCAACATGTTTTTATAGATGTATTAATATATGTATATTAATTTCGCATGCATTTATATATGTATTTATGTTTTTATAGATGTATTTAACATGTATTTATATATATATATATATTTAACATTATTTTAACATGTGTTTCTATATATATTTAACTTGTATTTATATATGTATTTAACATGTATTTATATATGTATTTAGCATGAATTTATATATGTATTTAACATTATTTTAACATGTATTTCTATATATATTTAACTTAACTTTATGCATGTATTTATATATGTATTTCACATGTATTTATGTATGTATTTAACATGTATTTATATATTAATTTCGCATGTATTTATATATGTACTTATATATGTATTAAACAGGATCTTAACATGTATCTCTATATATATTTAACTTGTATTTATGGATGCATTTAACATGTGTTTATATATTCATTTGATATGTATTCAACCCGTATTTATATATGTATTTAACATGTATTAATATATGTATTTATTTATGTATTTAACATGTGCATATATATATACATTTATATGTATATATTTCTATATATACACACACACATATATATATATATATATATATATATATATATATATATATATATATATATATATATATATATATATATACACACATATATATATATATATATATATATATATATATATATATATATATATATATATATATATATATATATATATATATATATATATATATATATATATATATACATATATACATACATAACTCAACAAGTATTTATCCAGTGTAAAATCATCAAGACAATATTTTCATTTGCAGTGCTGACCTAGCAAAGAGGCAGTGTTGACATGTTAGAGATGTTGAAGTGTGATGACAATATGTTTGCGTTTGAAGAGGATTGTGCAGAAGGGGAAGAAGTGGACAAAATCCTTGGAGTGCAGCAAAAGTCTGACTTTATTCCACAAACATTCTTCACAGGTGAGATGACAACTTCCTTCCCGCAGCAGCACAACACAAAGTGATGCATGCACACGATCACACAACACAAATACCCAGGTGTGGCGAAAGTACTTCACCTGTGCAGGTGACACAGGACACGGTGTGTTCAAGGCACCAGTGACAGTCGTAAATTTCAAGCGTCATCGTCTGTTGACTTAGCAGCCGTGATGAGTTTGTGTCGCTGTAAACAAAACGAGTACTACTACTATACAACTGCAGTAACTAGTACTGTTACTGCTCTTACTAGAGTAGCATAAGATCAACTAGTACTACTGTTACTGCAGTAACTAGTACTACTACTGCTGTTACTAGAGTAGCATAATATCAACTAGTACTACTGTTACCGTAGTAACTAGTACTACTACTGCTGTTACTAGAGTAGCATAAGATCAACTAGTACTACTGTTACTGCAGTAATTAGTACTACTACTGCTGTCACTAGAGTAGCGTAATATCAACTAGTACTACTGTTACCACAGTAACTAGTACTACTATTGCTGTTACTAGAGTAGCAAATGATCAACTAGTACTACTGTTACTACAGTAACTAGTACTACTACTACCGTTACTAGAATAGCATAATATCAACCAGTACCACTGTTACTACAGTAACTAGTACTACTACTGCTGTTACTAGAGTAGCATAATATTAACTAGTACTACTGTTACTGCAGTAACTAGTATTATTACTGCTGATACTACAGTAGCATAAGATCAACTAGTACTACTGTTACTACAGTAACTAGTACTACTACTGCTGTTACTAGAGTAGCATAAGATCGACTAGTACTACTGTTACTGCAGTAACTAGTACTACTACTGTTACTAGAGTAGCAAAAGATCAACTAGTACTAATGTTACTGCAGTAACTAGTACTACTACTGTTACTAGAATAGCATAATATCAACTAGTACTACTGTTACTACAGTAACTAGTACTACTACTGCTGTTACTAGAGTAGCATAAGATCAACTAGTACTACTAATACTGCAGTAACTAGTACTACTACTGCTGTTACTACAGTAGCATAATATCAAGTAGTACTACAGTAATTAGTACTATTACTGCTGTTATTAGAGTAGCATAAGATCAACTAGTACTACTGTTACTGCAGTAACTAGTACTATCACTGCTGTAATTAGAGTAATCTAAGATAAACTAGTAGTAATACTACTGTCACTACAGTAACACAAGATAAACTAGTACTATTACTGCTGTTACTACAGTAGCACAAGACAAACTAGTAGTACTACTGCTGTTACTACAGTAAAACAAGATAAATTAGTACTACTACTGCTATTACTGGAGTAGCATAAGATCAACTAGTACTACTGTTACTGCAGTGACTAGTACTACTACTGCTGTTACTAGAGTAGCATAAGATCAACTAGACTACTGTTACTGCAGTAACTAGTACTATTACTGCTGTTATTAGAGTAACCTAAGAAACTAGTGTTACTACTACTGCCAGTACAGTAACACACAATAAACTAGTACTATTACTGCTGTTACTATAGTAGCACAATACAAACTAGTAGTACTACTGCTGTTACTACAATAACACAAGATAAACTAGTAGTACTACTGCTGTTACCACAATAACACAAGATAAACTAGTAGTACTACTGTTACTACAGTAAAACAAGATAAACTAGTAGTGCCACTGCTGTTACTACAGTAACACAAGATAAACTAGTAGTACTACTGCTATTACTAGAGTAACACAAGATAAACTTGTAGTTCTACAGCTGTTACTACAGTAACACAAGATAAACTAGTAGTACCACTGCTGTTACTACAGTAACACAAGATAAACTAGTAGTACTGCTGCTGTTACTACAGTAACACAATATAAACTAATAGTAGTACTGCTGTTACTAACTAGTAGTAGTACTACATCAATAGACACTGCTTTACTTTCTGACCAACACTGTGATGACTCTATGAGCACAAAGCTGACATTTCTCTCACCACAGTCACAAAAAAAACAAAAAACAAAAAAAACACTCTAAGAAAAAAATCCAGCGCTTTCTTCTGAGCACCATGTTGCAAATAAATATCTCACTTTATTGCAAAGAAATATGAAAAATAAGGCCGAGATCAGTTAGTGGCTTGTTGTCAGGAACAGTGTGATGGTCTGTGCTTACTTCAGGTGTCCAAAACACTGTGGGACATTCTAACGTTAGATACTGTGTGTGAAATAGCCTCGGCTGAGTTCAAGCGTCTAACATAGTGTAGGACATTCAAATGTTACTTTGGGTGTCTGCAGTCTTGCAGGACTTAATGTGTTGAGTTCAAGTGTCTAACATAGTGGAGGACATTCAAATGATACTTTGGGTGTCTGCAGTCTTGCAGGACCTAATGTGTGGAGTTCAAGTGTCTAACATAGTGGAGGACATTCAAATGTTACTTTGGGTGTCTGCAGTCTTGCAGGACTTGATGTGTTGAGTTCAAGTGTCTAACATGGTGTAGGACATTCAAATGTTACTTTGGGTGTCTGCACATTTGCAGGACCTAATGTGCTGAGTTCAAGTGTCCAACATAGTGGAGGACATTCAAATGTTACTCTGGGTGTCTGCACAATTGCAGGACTTAACGTGCTGAGTTCAAGTGTCTAACATAGTGGAGGACATTCAAATGTTACTCTGGGTGTCTGCACAATTGCAGGTACTAATGTGCTGAGTTCAAGTGTCTAACATAGTATAGGACATTCAAATGTTACTTTGGGTGTCTGCACAATTGCAGGACTTTACGTGCTGAGTTCAAATGTCTAACATAGTGTAGGACATTCATATGTTACTTTGGGTGTCTGCAGTATTGCATGACTGAATGTGTTGAGTTCGATGGTCCAAACTATTTAAAATGCAAGATTAAAAAAATATAAATATCTATTGTATTCTTTTAAAAATTAATTGAAATATTTTCTAAAATATATTTATTGTTTTAAATTATGCAATTTTTATAATTATTATAATAATTTGAGTATTTAATGTATTATAATATTTAAATAGATTAACTAATTAATAATTACATTAATATTTTGTTTGTACAATTTATTTAATATGTTTAGACTTCAGGGGGACCCATTAGTGAAGGACAGTCTATGCTGAGTTCAAGTCTCTAACATAGTGTAGGACATTTAACGGTTATTTTGGGTGTCTGCAACCTGACATAGTGTAGGATATTCAAAAGTTACTTTGGCTTTCTGTAATCTTGCAGGATTTAATGTGCTGAGTTCAAGTGTCTAACATAGTGTGGGACATTCAAATGTTACTTTGGGTGTCTGCAATGTTGCGGGACTGAATGTGCTGGGTTCAAGTGTCTAACATAGTGTGGGAAATTCAAATGTTACCTTGGGTGTCTGCAATTTTGCAGGACTGAATGTGCTGGGTTCAAGTGTCTAACATAGCGTAGGACATTCAAATGTTACTTTGGGTTTCTCTAATCTTGCAGGACTGAATGTGTTGAGTTCAAAAATCTAACATAGTGTAGGAAATTCAAATTTTACTTTGGGGGTTTGTAATCTTGTAAGAGTAAATGTGCTGAGTTCAAGTGTCTAACATAGCGTAGGACATTCAAATGTTACTTTGGGTTTTTGTAATCTTGTAGGATTAAAGGTGTTGAGTTCAAGTGTCTAACATAGCGTAGGACATTCAAATGTTACTTTGGGTTTCTCTAATCTTGCAAGACTGAATGTGTTGAGTTCAAGTATCTAACATAGTGTAGGACATTCAAATGTTACTTTGGGGGTTTGTAATCTTGTAGGAGTAAATGTGCTGAGTTCAAGTGTCTAACATAGTGTAGGACATTCAAATGTTACTTTGGTGGTTTGTAATCTTGTAGGAGTAAATGTGCTGAGTTCAAGTGTCTAACATAGTGTAGGACATTCAAATGTTACTTTGGGTGACTGTAATCCTGCAGGACTGAATGTGCTGAGTTCAAGTGTCTAACATAGTGTAGGACATTCAAATGTACTTTGGGTGACTGTAATCCTGCAGGACTGAATGTGCTGAGTTCAAGTGTCTAAAATAATTCTGGTCATTAAACTATATTACACATAATATAAAATCAATAAATTGTATCTCCTTTGATTAATTTGTATTCTTACAGTTATTTAAAAAAATGACAAAGTATTTAAATATTATTTTTGGGTGGATGACATATTTATTCATAGAGTTCAACTTTCTTGTATGTTTATTACATTGCAGATTGTCGCCTGTGGTTAGTTCAAGTGTCTGTAAAAAGCTGGGGAATTTGACCACAGTAAGGCTTGCGTTGCATTCACAGCCTGAAAGGTTTCATGTTGTTGCAAACAAAGAAAGGCAAGAAGAACAATTCAAAGACAAAAACAGAAGACAAAGATTTGATTTGAAATTGGAAGATTTAAAAAAGCAAAAGCAAAATGTGTTTTAGCACACGCGTGAAGAAGCGGTTACTAGGTTACACATTGATGGCGTGCGGTTGCTAGGCTACACGTTGATGGCGTACGGTTGCTAGGTTACACGTTGATGTGTGTGGTTGCTAGGTTACACGTTGATGGCGTGTGGTTGCCAGGTTACACGTTGATGGCGTACGGTTGCTAGGTTACACGTTGATGGTGTACGGTTGCTAGGTTACACGTTGATGGCGTACGGTTGCTAGGTTACACGTTGATGGCGTGTAGTTGCCAGGTTACACGTTGATGGCGTGTGGTTGCAAGGTTACACGTTGATGGCGTACGGTTGCTAGGTTACACGTTGATGGCGTACGGTTGCTAGGTTACACGTTGATGGCGTACGGTTGCTAGGTTACACGTTGATGGCGTGTAGTTGCCAGGTTACACGTTGATGGCGTGTGGTTGCCAGGTTACACGTTGATGGCGTACGGTTGCTAGGTTACACGTTGATGGCGTACGGTTGCTAGACTACATGTTGATGGCGTACGGTTGCTAGGTTACACGTTGATGGCGTACGGTTGCTAGACTACACGTTGATGGCGTACGGTTGCTAGGTTACACGTTGATGTGTGTGGTTGCTAGGTTACACATTGATAGCGTGTGGTTGCCAGGTTACACGTTGATGGCGTACAGTTGCTAGGTTACACGTTGATGGCGTGCGGTTGCTAGGTTACACGTTGATGGCGTACGGTTGCTAGGTTACACGTTGATGGCGTGTAGTTGCCAGGTTACACGTTGATGGCGTGTGGTTGCCAGGTTACACGTTGATGGCGTACGGTTGCTAAGTTACACGTTGATGGCGTACGGTTGCTAGGTTACACGTTGATGGCGTGTAGTTGCCAGGTTACACGTTGATGGCGTGTGGTTGCCAGGTTACACGTTGATGGCGTACGGTTGCTAGGTTACACGTTGATGGCGTACGGTTGCTAGGTTACACGTTGATGGCGTACGGTTGCTAGGTTACACGTTGATGGCGTGTAGTTGCCAGGTTACACGTTGATGGCGTACGGTTGCTAGACTACACGTTGATGTGTGTGGTTGCTGGGTTACACGTTGATGTGTGTGGTTGCTAGTTTACATGTTGATGTGTGTGGTTGCTAGGTTACACGTTGATGGCGTGCGGTTGCTAGGTTACACGTTGATGTGTGTGGTTGCTAGGTTACAGGTTGATGGCGTGTGGTTGCAAGGTTACATGTTGATGGCGTACGGTTGCTAGGTTACACGTTGATGGCGTACGGTTGCTAGGTTACACGTTGATGTGTGTGGTTGCTAGGTTACATGTTGATGGCGTACGGTTGCTAGGTTACACGTTGATGTGTGCGGTTGCTAGGTTACACGTTGATGGCGTGTGGTTGCCAGGTTACATGTTGATGTGTGTGGTTCCTAGGTTACACGTTGATGGCGTGTGGTTGCTAGGTTACACGTTGATGGCGTACGGTTGCTAGGTTACACGTTGATGGCGTGTGGTTGCCAGGTTACACGTTGATGGCGTACGGTTGCTAGGTTACACGTTGATGTGTGTGGTTGCTAGGTTACACGTTGATGGTGTGTGGTTGCCAGGTTACACGTTGATGTGTGTGGTTGCTAGGTTACACGTTAATGGCTTGTGGTTGCCAGGTTACAGGTTGATGTGTGTGGTTGCTAGGTTACAGGTTGATGGCATGTGGTTGCCAGGTTACAGGTTGATGTGTGTGGTTGCTAGGTTACACGTTGATGGCGTGTGGTTGCTAGGTTACAGGTTGATTGCGTGTGGTTGCTAGGTTACAGGTTGATGGCGTGTGGTTGCTAGACTACACGTTGATGGCGTGTGGTTGCTAGGTTACACGTTGATGGCGTGTGGTTGCTAGGTTACACGTTGATGGCGTGTGGTTGCTAGGTTACACGTTGATGGCGTGAGCATGCTTCTTGCACAAAGGTTTGTCCTTCTTGGAGTAGAAAGGTTGGCCTTCCAGGTTGATGTGACACACCTGCAAGTACACACACTCCTCACTTTGCAGTACTTCATCTACACAATACTACAACAACGCAGTACTTTAAGAAGTATTGTTGGAGGGAAGGAGGAGGAGCTTACCGCGCACACGAAGCAGGTGTCATGCCAGGTGTGACCCAAAGCTTCGATGAATTTATCTCCAGCTTCCACCGGGAAGTCACAGCCGTGACATTTGGTGCTGAAGAGTGCCACGTAATCTGAGGAGGACATCTTTGTTAGCATCATCTTTGTTAGCATCATCTGTGTTAGCATGTTAGCAGTCGGAAGCTAACCTTTCTCGCAGTAAGGTTCTCCATCCTCCATGTGGAAGAGGCTGTTGCCAAAAGGTTTTCCACAGGCGGCGCACACGAAACATGTGGTGTGCCACGTCTGCCTCAGAGCGTGCATCACCTCCTGCAACGCAACAACAATCTTTGTCAGGCTTTATGTCCTTGTCCTAGTTTGGCATAGTTGACGTAGTTTGGCATAGTTGGTGTAGTTTAACACATTTATCGTAATTTTGCATCGTTATCATGGTTTTATGTAGTTTGATGTAGTTGTTGTATTTTATGTAGTTGTCGTAGTTTTATGCAGTTGTTGTAGTTTTATCTACACGTTTGTAGTTTTACGTAGTTGTCGTAGTTTCTAGTATGTGTTGTAGTTTTACTTAGTTGTTGTAGTTTTGTGCAGTTATAGTTGTATGTAGTTATCGTAGATTTACTCCGTTGTTGTAGTTTACGACCTACCCATCTAAGGGCGGACACTCTAACCACTGATGCAGTCGTGGTAGTTTTAAGTAGTTGTGCGTTATTTGTGGTTCTCGGTGAAGTGTTTTCCCATGATGCCGTCTGGCAGGCACTCACCCCCATGACCTTGGTGGTGCAGCGAGCGCAGGTGGGGGCGAAGAACTCCTCGTAGCATTTCTCACAGTAGACGTTGTTCTGCTCCTCCACGAAGCTGACGTCCGCCAGCGACACGTTGCAGTAATGGCAGTTGAACTCCTCGGGATGCCACGAGCGGCCCAGCGCCACCAGGAAGGGACCCCTGGACACCAGCTGCTCTTATTGCGGGAAGTACGACGGGCAGGAAGGGGCGGGGCTTACCGGATGACGCTGTTGCAGGCGCCGCAGAGCGCCGTGCGGCTGCTGGCGGCGAACCTCTCCGCCCTTTGCGCCACGCCTCTGGCCACCGGCGGGAAGGGGGCGGGGTTGGGAGCGACATAGGCGGGGGCTGGGGCGGGGCTCATGGCGGCCGGGGAAGGGTTGGGGATGTACGCCGGCGGAGGAGGCGCGCCCTGAGGCAGCGGCGGCGCCTTGACGACGGTGGTGGTGGTCTTTCCGGGGTCAAACTTGTCCGCGAAGGAGGTGTCGGTCACCCAGGGGGGGCGGTTGGAGGCGGCGCCGCCACCCTGAGGCGCGGGCGCAGCGGCGGGGTGAGGCCGCGGCGGGGGCGGGGCCTGAGCTGGAAGAGACAGCGAGAGTTGGTCATGTGACCACGGCGACGCACGTGACCGAGCCGAGCTCACCTGGCTGGGAGGGGTAGATGCAGGCGGTGCTGACCACCTTGGGAGGGGCGGAGCCCACCGGTATCTGGATGGAGCTCTGCTGGGTGGGCGGGGCCTGTTGATAGTGCTGAGTGGGCGGGGCCGGCTGGGAAGGAGGTGGCTGGTACTGCTGAGGGGGCGGGGCCTGCTGGGAAGGAGGTTGCTGGTACTGCTGAGGGGGCGGGGCCTGCTGGGAAGGAGGTTGCTGGTACTGCTGAGGGGGCGGGGCCTGCTGGGAAGGAGGCCCGGCGGGGGGCTGACCGAACTGGCTGCAGAGGAAGGAAGAAATGATGCGTTCAAGTACCGCTGTAAAATAATGACGATGATGGTGATGTTGAGGAGCGTGGCATGACGATGAAGATCAAGCAATGGACGACTCATCGCTTTTGTGACATGATCAGATTGCCTGTTTATACTTCATACAGAGCAGGATGCTCCTTTTGCACCAAGACTGCGATAGCGCGGGTTAGCGTGAGTTAGCGCGAGTTAGCGTGAGTTAGCGCGAGTTAGCGCTGTGCCACAGAAGAGTCAGGAAGCAGAATTAAAGACGAAGATGTGGGCGTGGCTTCTTTCGTGGGGGCGGTACCTGGACACGGCAGCACGGTGCTGGACACTCACGCCAGCAGCAGATTGGCGCTTCATGCTGCAGGTGTGGAGACAACACAAAAGCAAAGGTCACCATGGCAACCTGCCGCCGGCTCCGCCCACCCGTGGCGTTCGGGGGACTCCAAGCAAGTCCAAGCACTTGAAGGCAACACATTCTTGCCAGGAACTTTCCCAGCAGCACCTGAATGCATTAAATTCTAGCCAGGATTTTTTCCAGCAGCACCTGAATGCAACACATTTAATGTAGGATTTTATTTCCAGCAGCACCTGAATGCAACACATTTAAACCCAGACATTTCTAAACAGCAGTTCAATGCAACGCATTTATCCAGGAACCTTCCCAGCAGCACTTGAATGCAACACATTTCAACTTGGGACATTCCCAGCAGCACTTAAATGCAACACATTTCAACCTGGAACTTTCCCAGCAGCACTTGAATGCAACACATTACAACCTGGAACCTTCCCAGCAGCACATGAATGCAACACATTTCAACATGGGACATTCCCAGCAGCACTTAAATGCAACACATTTCAACCTGGAACTTTCCCAGCAGCACTAGAATGCAACACAGTACAACCTGGAACCTTCCCAGCAGCACTTGAATGACACACATTTCAACATGGAACTTTCCCAGCAGCACATGAATGCAACACATTACAACCTGGAACCTTCCCAGCAGCACTTGAATGCAACACATTTCAACTTGGGACATTCCCAGCAGCACTTAAATGCAACACACTTCAACCTGGAGCCTTTCCAGCAGCACTTGAATGCAACACATTGCAAGTCAAAACTTTTCCAATAGCCCTTGAGTGCAACACATTTCAACCCGAAACTTTCCCTGCAGCACCTGAATGCAACACATTTCAACTCGAAACTTTTCAACAGCCCTTGAATGCAACACATTCCAACTCAAAACTTTTCCAACAGCACTAAAATGCAACACCTTTCAAGCTGGAACTTTCCCAGCAGCACCTGAATGCAATACATTCTAACCAGGAATTTTTCCAGCAGCACCTGAATGCAACACATTCTAACTAGGAACTTTCTCAGCAGCACCTGAATGCAACACATTTAATGTAGTTTTTTTTTCCAGCAGCACCTGAATGCAACACATTTCAACCCATAAATTTCTTAACAGCAGATGAATGCAACACATTACAACTTGGAAATTTGCCAGCAGCACTTGAATGCAACACATCTCAACAGCACTTACATACACAACACATTTCAACCTAGAACCTTCCCAGCAGTACTTGAATGCAACACATTTTAACTTGAAACTTTTGCAACAGCACTTACATACACAACACATTTCAACCTAGAACCTTCCCAGCAGTACTTAAATGCAACACATTTTAACCGGGAACCTTCCCAGCAGCACTTGAATGCAACACATAGCAACTCAAAACTTTTCCAAAAACCCTTGAATGCAACACATTTCATCTCAAAACTTTACCAACAGCACTAAAATGCAACACCTTTCAAGCTGGAACTTTCCCAGCAGCACCTGAATGCAACGCATTCTAACCAGGAACTTTCCCAGCAGCACCTGAATGCAACACATTTGAACTAGGAACTTTCCCAACAGCAACTGAATGCAACACATTTGAACTCAGATTTTTGTGCCAGCAGTACCTGAATGCAACACATTATAACTCAGATTTGTGTGCCAGCAGTACCTGAATGCAACACATCTTAACTCAGATTTTTTTGCCAGCAGTACTTGAATACAACACATTTAATGTAGGATTTTTTTCCAGCAGCACCTGAATGCAACACATTTCAACCTAGACCTTTCTTAACAGCAGTTGAATGCAACACATTACAACCTGGAAATTTGCCAGCAGCACTTGAATTCAACACATTTCAACCTGGAACCTTCCCAGCAGCACCTGAATGCAACACATTTCAACCCAGACATTTCTTAACAGCAGTTGAATGCAACACATTACAACTTGGAACTTTCCCAACAGCACTTATGTACAACACATTTCAACCTAGAACCTTCCCAGCAGCACTTAAATGCAACACATTGCAACCCAAAACTTTCCCAGCAGCACTTAAATGGAACACATTTTAACCAGGAACCTTCCCAGCAGCACCTGAATGCAACACATTGCAACTCAAAGCTTTTCCAACAACCATTGAATGCGACACATTTCAACTTAAACATTTTACCAACAGCACTTAAATGCAACACCTTTCAAGCTGGAACTTTCCCAGCAGCACTTGAATGCAACACATTTCAACTCAAACATTTTACCAACAGCACTTAAAGGCAACACCTTTCAAGCTGGAACTTTCCCAGCAGCACTTGAATGCAACACATTGCAGCTCAAAACTTTTCCAACAGCCCTTGAATGCAACACATTTCAACTCGAAAATTTACCAACACCACATAAATGCAACACATTTCAAGCTGGAACTCTCCCAGCAGCACTTGAAGGCCTCACATTTTGATCTGGAACTATCCCAGCGGCACTTGAATGCAACACATTTCAAGCTGGAACTCTCCCAGCAGCACTCGAACGCCACACGTTTTGGTCTGGAACTTTCCCAGCAGCACTTGAATGCAACACATTTCAAGCTGGAACTCTACAAGCAGCACTTTAACGCCACATGTTTTGATCTGGAACTTTCCCAGCAGACCATGAACGCAACTTGCAACAACATAGGAAAAGGCTGCAGGCTGAAATTTGGAGCGGCTCCTCCTGAGAGCCGATGAAGTGGAACATTTTGTCATTTTTGATGGTTTTGCTGACTTGGAATCAGTGGAGAGTGACACGCTTACCTGTGCAGGTCAAGGGTTAAGTGGGCGCGTATAGAAACATCACACACACACACAGTTGTTCGTTAGTGTGAGGTCATGAAGAGTGTGTGATCAACAATCCAAATGCTCCTGTTGCCATGGTGACGTGGCTAAGGTTGCTACGGCGACAGAGCAAGCGCATGGCGTAAGAGCTGGACCGTGGACCGCCGTGGCGTCATGTCTGGCGCACGATTGAATAAGCAGACGGCTTCATCCATCAGACGGAGACAAGATGGATGAAGCTCGCTGCGAGATTAGATTTAGGCTAAAAGCAGAAGAACCTTCTGGGGGACGAGATGAGGATGATGAAGATGACATCATCCACCAGGAGAGTCTGCTGGGGTTTAGGGCGTGTCAGGAGGGTTTCCATGGTTACCTTTCATCATCTAAGTGATGCTCGTGCTTCATGTGACACACGACCTCATTTATAGATGATAATAACATCATCACAGAACTATAACAATGTTTCATATTACATAAATATTAATAAATTATATACTGTACATATATATAAAGATATTATATTATATACTGTACATATATATATACATATAATATATTATATACTGTACATATATATAAATATAATATATTATATACTGTACAGATATAAATATAGTATATTATATACTGTACATATATATGAATATAATATATTATATACTGTACAGATATAAATATATTATATTATATACTGTACATATATATAGATATATTATATACTGTACATATATACATATATTATATACTGTACATATATTATATTATATACTGTACATATATACATATAATATATTATATACTGTACATATATATAAATATGATATATTATATACTGTACAGATATAAATATAGTATATTATATACTGTACATATATATAAATATATTATATACTGTACATATATACATATATTATATACTGTACATATATACATGTTTTATATTCTGTACATATGTACACATAATATACTAATTACTGTACACATATAAGATAAATATAATAGATTATAAACTGTACTTATATTATTGTAGCTAACGAAAACAGGTTCGATAGGGAAGGATAACATAGGTAAGATATAATAGGGGTGTCCCGATACAACTTTCACACTTCCGATACCATACCGATATTGTATCCGTGATATTGATCAGGCAGGACTGCTTGTATCGCACATGATATCACACAAGTCAACGCTCCGCAGAATTGCTTGTATCGCACCTGATATCACACACAAGTAAAGACGCTGCAGGACTGCTTGTATCGCATATGATATCACACACAAGTAAACACGCTGCAGGACTGCTTGTATCGCACATGATATCACACACAAGTAAGCACTCTGCAGGACTGCTTGTATCGCACATGATATCACACACAAGTAAGCACTCTGCAGGACTGCTTGTATCGCACATGATATCACACACAAGTAAGCACTCTGCAGGACTGCTTGTATCGCACATGATATCACACACAAGTAAACACGCTGCAGGACTGCTTGTATCGCACATGAAGTCACACACAAGTAAACACTCTGCAGTACTGCTTGCATCGCACATGATATCACACACAAGTAAGCACTCTGCAGGACTGCTTGTATCGCACATGATATCACACACAAGTAAGCACTCTGCAGGACTGCTTGTATCGCACATGATATCACACACAGGTAAACACGCTGCAGGACTGCTCGCATTGCACATGATATCACACACAAGTAAACACACTGCAGGACTGCGTGTATCGCACATGATATCACATACAAGTAAACACTCTGCAGGACTGCGTGTATCGCACATGATATCACATACAAGTAAACACTCTGCAGGACTGCGTGTATCGCACATGATATCACATACAAGTAAACACTCTGCAGAAATGCGTGTTTCGCACATGACATCACATAGAAGTAAACACTCTGCAGGACTGCGTGTATTGCACATGATATCACATACAAGTGAACACTCTGCCGGACTGCTTGTATCGCACATGATATCACATACAAGTAAACACGTTGCAGGACTGCTTGTATCGCACATGATATCACACACGAGTAAGCGCTCTGCAGGACTGCTTGTATCGCACATGATTATCACACACAAGTAAACACGCCGCAGGACTTCTTGTATCGCACATGATATCACCCATTTTACATGCAAGCACATATCACCCCATATTTACTTTTTTGCTGATATCAGATATCAATATTGGATCGGGACACCATTGAAAAAAATATATTGAAATGTTTCAATTTTCCATATTTGACATGTATGATGTCATTATATTTGACTCAAGTCTTATTTCATGTATTGCGTCACTGTCTGTCCTACTGCGCCCTCCTGTGGTCACACCAGCTCATTGCATCATTATTTACATTTCATGTCTTGCGTCACTGTCTGTCCTACTGCGCCCTCCTGTGGTCACATGAGCTCATTGCAGCAGGACGGTGCAGCAAAATGCTGGCTGAGGTTAAACACATGTCAGAGTGCTCAGGGGTCAACGCTTGGGGCGAGCTGGCAGGAAGTTGTGAGGGGCGGGGCTTGCTGTGCAGGTGAGGAGCTGCGTGGCGGTGGGGGACACGTGGCCTACCTGCTCCTCCTAAGCTCCTCCTCCTCCTCGGTTACTGCGGGACACAAACACAAATGAGGCCTCGCTGTCGGACCGTGGAGTCACCACAAGTGCGACCTTGGACTTACAAGAGTCGGTTCCCGTCATGTGGGCCAAGACCTGGAAGGACTTGGACTGCACGTTGCTGCTCCGCTGACCCCACTCGCCCTCATCCTGGACCTTGCCCGCACTTTGGACCGCCTGGTAGACCGGCGAGGCGCTGTCTACCAGCCGCTCTTTGAACGGCTCTGGGCTGTAACCACACATAGGGGGCGCCACCACACCCACAGCACGTCAACTTGGAGGACTTTCAGGGACTTTTAGGGACTTTCAGGGAGCGAATGCTGCAACTCTTAGCTGACTTAACACGAAGGAACGCAGCTTAAACGTGCTTTTTGTGGGGTTGAGCATGCCGTGGACATCAAGGAGCACCACACACAAGGAGCACACACCAATGAGAACCAGATGGAGAAACAGGAGCTCAGAACATTCAGCATGCGTTCACCTGGAGGACGCGTCAAAAAGCACATGTTAGTTACAAAACCTCTGAGAGTCAACGCGACAACAACCACTTCCTGCCGACACAGCCAATCAACCTCCTCACCAGAAGGGGCGGAGCAACTGCAGAAGAAATGGAAGCGCACTCCGTAACCATGACAACCAGGCTGGGGGGAAAAAAAACAACTGCCTTACTGCCCTCACACAATCCAACAATTGTGGACGAGCACACAATATTTTCTGTATTTCCCAGCCGCACCTGAATGCAACTCAGTGCAACCTGAAACGTCCCCCGGCAGCACCTGAATGCAACGCAATTCAACAAGGAACTTTCCAAGCAGCACTTGAATGCAACGCAAATCAACAAGGAACTTTCAAAGCAGCACCTGAATGCAACGCAATTCAACAAAGAACTTTCCAAGCAGCACCTGAATGCAACACACTGTAACATGAAACCTTCCCCAGCAGCACTTGAATGCAACACAATTCAACAAGGAACTCTCCAAACAGCACCTGAATGCAACACATTTCAACAAGGAACTCTCCAAACAGCACCTGAATGCAACACATTTCAACAAGGAACTTTTCCACAAGCACCTGAACACAACATTATCTACCACAGAACTTTTCCACGCAGCACTTGAACGCAACACATTTCAACAATGAACTTTCCAAGCAGCACCTGAATGCAACAAATATCAACAAGGAACTTTCCAAGCAGCACCTGAATGCAACGCAATTCAACAAGGAACTTTCCAAGCAAGCACCTGAATGCAACAAATTTCAACAAGGAACTTTCCAAGCAGCACCTGAATGCAACGCAATTCAACAAGGAACTTTCCAAGCAGCACCTGAATGCAACGCAATTCAACAAGGAACTTTCCAAGCAGCACCTGAATGCAACACAAATCAACAAGGAACTTTCCAAGCAGCACATGAATTCAACGCAATTAAACAAGGAACTTTCCAAGCAGCACCTGAACGCAACACATTTCAACAAGGAACTTTCCAAGCAGCACCTGAATGCAGCGCAATTTAACAAGGAACTTTCCAAGCAGCACCTGAATGCAACACAAATCAATCAGGAACTTTCCAAGCAGCACCTGAATGCAACACAAATCAACAAGGAACTTTCCAAGCAAGCACCTGAATGCAACGCAATTCAACAAGGAATTTTCCAAGCAGCACCTGAATGCAACACAATTCAACAAGGAACTTTCGCAGCAGCACTTGAATGCAATGCAATTCAACAAGGAACTTTCCAAGCAAGCACCTGAATGCAACACAATTCAACAAGGAACTTTCCAAGCAGCACCTGAATGCAACGCAATTCAACAAGGAACTTTCGCAGCAGCACTTGAATGCAACGCAATTCAACAAGGAACTTTCCAAGCAAGCACCTGAATGCAACACAATTCAACAAGGAACTTTCCAAGCAGCATTTGAATGCAACGCAATTCAACAAGGAACTTTCGCAGCAGCACCTGAATGCAACACAATTCAACAAGGAACTTTCCAAGCAAGCACCTGAATGCAACGCAATTCAACAAGGAACTTTCGCAGCAGCACCTGAATGCAATGCAATTCAACAGGGAACCTTCCAAGCAGCACCTGAATGCAACACACTGTAACATGAATTTGTCACCAGCAGCACTTGAATGCAACACAATTCACCAAGGAACTCTCCAAACAGCACCCGAATGCAACACATTTCAACGAGGAACTTTTCCACAAGCACCTGAACACAACATTATCTACCACAGAACTTTTCCAAGCAGCACTTGAACGCAACACATTTCAATCTGGAATTTTCCAAGCAGCACTTGAACGCAACACATTTCAACCTGGAATTTTCCATGCAGCACTTAAACGCAACACGTTTCAATCTTGAATTTTCCAAGCAGCACTTGAATGCAACACATTTCAATCTGGAATTTTCCATGCGACCACTGAACGCTACACATTTCAATCTGGTATTTTTCAAGCAGCACTTGAATGCAACACATTTCCATCTGGAATTTCCCAAGCGGCACTTGAACGCAACACATTTCAATCTGGTATTTTCCGAGCGGCACTTGAACACAACACAATGCAATCTGGAATGTTTCAAGCAGCACTTGAGAGTCAGAAAAACTCTCATTTTCTGCCTACCTGCCGCAGTCTCACAATCCAACAACGGCGGACAAAACACAAAATAGTTTCTGTATTTCCATCAGAGTGAGACATCACCGGAACACGTCCACAGAGACGTGTCTCAATAGTGAACAGCATTGTTCGCGGTGTCCAACGTTTCTTATTTGCATATTCTAAATATACAATTAGAGAAAAAAAAGACAAGAAAAATGTGAAAAAGGAGCAAAAAGATACATATATACACATACATACATACAGTATATATATATATATATACATACATATATACGGATACATATATAAATATATATGTATATATAAAGATACATATATACATACATACATAATTACAGTAGACATACATACATACACACATATATATATATATATATATATATATATATATACACATACATACATACAGTATATATATACATACATATATACGGATATATATATATATATATATATATATACAAATATATACATACATTTATATATGTATATATATATATATATATACATAAATATACATATATACATAATTATATATATATATATACATATATACATACATACATGCATGCATACAAATATACATACATACACACATTTGCATGAATTGGCGCAATGGCAACAGCGCTAATTCCTGGAAGGCCTGATGTAATCATCTACATTTCCAGTTAATATCTGCTTACTTTCTGTTTTACTCAACACTTATTCTTTGAGCCGTTTCAAGCCAGCTTAGTGATTCGCATGCCTGCTCCTGGCTTGTTCTAAGTGTGTTGCATGTGTGGCTTCGCCCTCCAGTGATAATAATACATCATAATTACACCTCAGATGAACACAAACACAAACAATCAAGTATCGGTCAGAGGGGATCGGCTTCTGGGATCGGTATAGATCCCATCGCATACTTTTAAGAAGAGGAAGAGAGGACAAAGACAAGCCGGAAGAAGGACGGCGGGACTAGGTGGCGCTCTCACCCAGCGTCGTGGCCCTTGGTCATGGTCTGGCCCGCGATGACGTCCATGATGGCGTCTTGCGAGTACATGCTTATGGGCGTGTTGTACTGGGCATGGATGATGGTGGCCTTGCCGCCGGGGCCCTTCACCTCGATGTGCTTGTGGGTGGTGGACACCGAGGTTTCCTTCGGCCCGCTGGCGTTGAAGCCGACGCTGTAGGCGCCGTGATGGGGGAGGAGCAAGAGCACACGAGGAAAGGTGATGGGGGGAGGAGTTAAAAGACAAAACCTTTAAGAGGAGTCATGCTCAGTGTAGTCTAGTCTTCGCCACACGCATGTGGGCGTGGCCATCTTCCTGAAACACCTTTTGTGGGCGTGTCCCTTTCAAGAAGGTGCGGAAATGTGCTGACATCAGCAGGATTGATCATGCATCCAGTAATCAGCCTCAACACGCCCCCTTCAATGTCACTCCACACGTGGGACATGTCAGCCTCAACATGCCCCCTTCAATGTCACTCCACACGTGGGATATGTCAGCCTCAACATGCCCCCTTTACTGTCACTGCACACGTAGGACATGTCAGCCTCAACATGCCCCCTTCACTGTCACTGCACACGTAGGACATGTCAGCCTCAACATGCTCCCTTCACTGTCACTGCACACGTAGGACATGTCAGCCTCAAAATGTCCTCTTCACTGTCACTGCACACGTAGGACATGTCAGCCTCAACATGCCCCCTTCAATGTCACTCCACACGTAGGACACCTCAGCCTCAGCATGTCCTCTTCACTGTCACTGCACACGTAGGACATGTCAGCCTCAACATGCCCCCTTCAATGTCACTCCACACGTAGGACACGTCAGCCTCAACATGCCCCCTTCACTGTCACTGCACATGTAAGATATGTCAGCCTCAACATGCCCCCTTCACTGTCACTGCACACGTCAGCCTCAACATGCCCCCTTCACTGTCACTGCACATGTAGGATATGTCAGCCTCAACATGCCCCCTTCACTGTCACTGCACACGTCAGTCTCAACATGCCGCCTTCAGTGTCACTGCACACGTAGGACATGTCAGTCTCAACATGCCGCCTTCAGTGTCACTGCACACGTAGGACAAGTCAGCCTCAACATGCCCCCTTCACTGTCACTGCACACGTGGGACATGTCAGCCTCAACACGCCCCCTTCACTGTCACTGCACACATAGGACATGTCAGCCTCAACACGCCCACTTCACTGTCACTGCACACATAGGACATGTCAGCCTCAACACGCCCACTTCACTGTCACTGCACACGTAGGACATGTCAGCCTCAACATGCCCCCTTCACTGTCACTGCACACGTAGGACATGTCAGCCTCAACACGCCCACTTCACTGTCACTGCACACGTAGGACATGTCAGCCTCGACAAAACGCCCCCTTCACTGTCACTGCACACGTAGGACATGTCAAAAAGTGCACTTAAGATGCTGGCTTGAGCCCGACAGACATCATGCAAACACTGCAACATCACCACAAACAGACGCCAAATGAAAATGGCGCCAACATGCCCCGCCCCTCCCAGCATAACGCCTACAGTCGGGGTTACCAAGACCACACACACTCTTAAAGCAACACACACACTTTTAAAACACCACACACATTCTTAAAGCAACATACACACTCTTAAAGCAACACACACACTTTTAAAACACCACACACATTCTTAAAGCAACACACACACTTTTAAAACACCACACACACTCTTAAAGCAACACACACACTTTTAAAACACCACACACATTCTTAAAGCAACACACACACTTTTAAAACACCACACACATTCTTAAAGCAACATACACACTCTTAAAGCAACACACACACTTTTAAAACACCACACATATTCTTAAAGCAACACACACACTTTTAAAACACCACACACACTCTTAAAGCAACACACACACTTTTAAAACACCACACACATTCTTAAAGCAACATACACACTCTTAAAGCAACACACACACTTTTAAAACACCACACACACTCTTAAAGCAACACACACACTTTTAAAACACCACACACATTCTTAAAGCAACATACACACTCTTAAAGCAACACACACACTTTTAAAACACCACACACATTCTTAAAGCAACACACACACTTTTAAAACACCACACACACTCTTAAAGCAACACACACACTTTTAAAACACCACACACATTCTTAAAGCAACATACACTCTTAAAGCAACACACACACTTTTAAAACACCACACACATTCTTAAAGCAACACACACACTTTTAAAACACCACACACATTCTTAAAGCAACATACACATTCTTAAAGCAACACACACACGCTTTTAAAGCAACACACACACACACACACACACTCTTAAAGCACCACACACACACACTCTTAAAGCAACACACACACTCTTAAAGCACCACACACACACTTTTAAAGCACCACACACACACACACACACACACACACACACACACGCACACACTCTTAAAGCATCACACACACTCTTAAAGCAGCACACACACACTCTTAAAGCAGCACACACACACACTCTTAAAGCAACACACACACACTCTTAAAGCAGCACACACACACACTCTTAAAGCAACACACACACACTCTTAAAGCGGCACACACACACACACACACACACACTCTTAAAGCAGCACACACACACTTAAAGCAACACACACTCTTAAAGCAGCACACACACTCTTAAAGCGACACACACTCTTAAAGCAGCACACACACTCTTAAAGCAACACGCACACTCTTAAAGCAGCACACACACACACTCTTAAAGCAACACACACACACTCTTAAAGCAGCACACACACACACACACTCTTAAAGCAGCACACACACACACTCTTAAAGCAACACGCACACACTCTTAAAGCACAACACACACACTCTTAAAGCAACACACACACACTCTTAAAGCACCACACACACACTCTTAAAGCACCACACACACACTCTTAAAGCAACACACACACACTCTTAAAGCAACACACACACACTCTTAAAGCAACACACACACACTCTTAAAGCAACACGCACACACTCTTAAAGCACAACACACACACTCTTAAAGCAACACACACACACTCTTAAAGCAACACGCACACACTCTTAAAGCAACACACACACACTCTTAAAGCAACACGCACACACTCTTAAAGCAACACACACACACACACACACTCTTAAAGCAAGACAATACTAACTTGGGAGCAGCGGGGGTGAACACCTTGTTTGTGTGATGACGAAGGTGGCCAGCGAGGAGGAGGAGGAGGAGGAAGATGGCAGAGAAAGAGAAGCGTGTTATTCACTTTTCACTTGGACCCTCGCTCACATGACCACCCTGAGGTCACATGACCAGCCTGAGGTCACATGACCAGCCTGTTTGTAAGAAGGCCCAGCTGGCGTGGCCCCCTGGTGTCAACACGCTGCAATGACACACCCACTGTGTCACGCGTCCTAATCTGACAGCGAAAGTTCTACAGCGCTCCTGTTTCTCCTTCTTTACGGGGGTCGGGGGACAGGGGTCAAGCACAGGGGCGGCGCCAAAATGGCGGCGGCGACGCCAAGTCGTGTCCGGGCGCCGACTCACGCCGCCGCCATGTCGGCCGGCCTCCCGCTACGTACCACGCCGTCTGAATGGCCGCCATCTCCCTCAGAGTGTCCTCTGAGTAGAGGCCGATGGGCGAGTTATACTGCTTCCTGCGGGCGGCGGGGCTGGCGGCGCCCTCGACGGGCCCGGGGGACGCACTGCGGGCCGACAGGCGCCCGTTCACCTGCGGCGTCGGGCGAGGCGGGGGAGGAGATGGGGAGGGGTCAGCAAACATCAATCAAAGATGAGTAATAAAGGCGAGGACCAAAAATATTACTGAAGTGTATCTTGTTGTAAATTGTTCCATCAATAAGTACACTTACTTTCTGAGTCTTGATGCGGACACGTTTGTTACTGGACATTTTCTAATACGATTCTGCCTTGGAGACTTTGTATGTGTAAGTAATGTGCAACTATAATTATTTGGTACTTGTTTGTATTGACGTTTTACACTGCGATATTATTACGCCTAGCTTGTGTGCTATTGTGTGCTTAGCTGTTGTGTAGCTGCCAGCACTAAGTAGCCTATAGCCTACTATTTTTTTTTTTCAATGATACATTTTTAAAAATGTTTATTTATATTTATTTTTCAAATGTATTAGCTATACAATTTTTTATTTACTTTTTCTTCAGGATCGGAAATTGGAGTCTTGATTATCGGCCAAAACCGGTATTGACCCGATACGATATCAGCAGGAATCATACCAACTTGTATTATTTAGTAGTGTGGAATGTTAGAAAATGTTTGAACACGAGAAATGAGTCAAAACAGAGAACAATGGTAGGTATGAAAACACTAAAATATCTATTATTAAACGTCTGGGATGGGCTTATGCTGTCTTTAAATTGAAGTGGAGTGGTAATTGTTTTGAATTGTATTTTAATTGAACAATTTCCCTTGTGGATCAATAAAGTTTGTCTAAGTCTAAGTCTAATAATTCATGAAGTTCAGCTCATGACGCAGTACGTCGAATGATGCGGACACGTTTGTTACTGGAGACTTTCTAATACGATTCTGCCTTGGAGACTTTGTATGTGTAAGTAATGCGCAACTATAAATATTTGATACTCGTTTATATTGACAAATGTCACGTTTTACACTGCGATATTATTACGTCTAGCTTGTGTGCTATTGTGTGCTTAGCTGTTGTGTAGCTGCTCGCCTACTATGTTTTTTAAATTATTATTTAATTTAAATTGTATTTGTATTTATTTATTTATTTTTATTTTTTTATTATCTTTTTAAATGTATTTTATTTTATTTATTTTTTGTTTCTGTTTACCTTTTGTAAATGACTTCTGTAAAATATAATAAATTGTGTGTTTATTGGAGGGACATTTGGGTGTTCACTGCTTGTATCGGACATGATATCACACATTTGACACGCAGGCACATATTATTATTTCATTTTTCTTTTGTTGATACGGGAGCGATGTGCAATATCGACATGGGATCGGGACACTCCCCCCGCCTGTAGACAGTTTCCGCAGCCTTGTTGTTATAGCTTAGGGAAAAAGTGACGCAATGAAGAAAAGCAAAAAGAACATTAAGGCTCGTCGAGATGGCGGCAAGGAAGAGTGATGCATGATGGGAGATACAGGAGCCACGTATGTCTTGGTGTGTCACATTGGATGGCGCTGCAGGCTAAATATAAGTCAAGTGTAACTTAGAGTGAAGGTGCAACAGGTAAAATGTCCCCACAAGGTCACACAGTCGTCTCTCACCACTTCAGTTTGAATTCTGCTGCTTCACTCCATCATGTTTCTTTCTTTTCTTTTTGGTATGTGTCCATATACTGTACAGTTTGTCATATTTATGTCTTATATGTATGACAGTATAATTTAGACTGATGGTGCAACAGAAATGTTCCCACCAGGTCACACAGTCGTCTCTCACCACTTCAGTTTGAATTCTGCTGCTTCACTCCATCATGTTTCTTTCTTTAATTTTTGTTATGTGTCCATATACTGTACAGACAATGTTTTTAAACCATAAAATCTACCGCTGTTGTTTTTACAGCGTGTTACTGTAAAATAGGAAAAAAATAACATATATATTTTTTCCTGGCAGGACACTTGCCAGAATTTTACTGTAAAAAAACAGTTGTAATTTTTTTCTAGTTACAGTAACATACTGTAAAAACAACAGCCGTAGATTTTACGGCCCAAAAAATGGCAGCTACAGTAGGGAAGGGGTTCATATGGCCCCATTCCTGGGTGGAAAAGGGGCGGGTTAATCATTTTGTAATGCAGTCTGCTGAAAATGATGGAAATTGCCTCTCTACATAACAATGGAATTTCCACAAAACACATGTTAAGATGTTCAGCACTCTACTGCCATCTGGCGGCAAAATGGATAGTGCAACCACCCATTTCGTCATGTTTCGTGTGTCAGGTAAACCGTGACGAATGGATCCATATAAATCCCCTTCCAACCAGGATTTTACCGTAATATTCGCGTTGTTTTTGACAGCATATTATTGTAAATGGTACTGCTTCTTTTTTACAGTAAAATTCTGGCAACCAAGTTTTTTTTTTACCTGTAAAATCTACGGCTGTTGTTTTACAGTGTGTTACTGTAAATAGAAAAACGGTACAAGAGTTTTTTTTACTGGCAGCTCAGTTGCCAGTTTTTTACTGTAAAATCACAGCGGTATGCTGTAAAAACTACAGTACATTTCACAGTAGAAACTGGCAGCTGGGTCGCCATGTAAAATCGCTAATGCTAATCAGTAGCATGTGTATGGCAAATCCAATGTAACACATTTTGGATGAGTGGAGCCTAACTTTACGTTGGAGCGTAAATGTGTGAAATAAATAAATGTGGGCAATAAATAAATGTGTGAAATAAATACATGTGGGGAATAAATAAATGTGAGAAATAAATAAATGTGCGAAATAAATAAATGTGAGAAATAAATAAATGTGTGAAATAAATAAATAAATAAATGTGCAAAATAAATAAATGTGAGAAATAAATAATAAATAAATGTGCGAAATAAATACATGTGGGAAATAAATAAATGTGTGAAATAAATAAATGTGCAAAATAAATAAATGTGTGAAATAAATAAATGTGGGAAATAAATAAATGTGCAAAATAAATAAATGTGTGAAATAAATAAATGTGCGAAATAAATAAATGTGTGAAATAAATAAATGTGCGAAATAAATACATGTGCGAAATAAATAAATGTGTGAAATAAATAAATAAATGGGCGGAATAAATAAATGTGCGAAATAAATAAATGTGTGAAATAAATAAATAAATAAATAAATAAATAAATAAATGTGCGAAATAAAAATATGCGCAAAATAAATACATGTGGGAAATAAATACATGTGGGAAATAAATACATGTGCGAAATAAATGAATGTGCAAAATAAATAAATGTGGGAAATAAATAAACGTGGGAAATAAAAAAATGTGGGAAATAAATACATGTGCGAAATAAATAAATGTGAGAAATAAAAAAATGTGGTAAATAAAAAAATGTGTGAAATAAATAAATGTGCAAAATAAATAAATGTGCGAAATAAAAAAATGTGTGAAATAAATAAATGTGTGAAATAAATAAAAAAATGTGCAAAATAAATAAATGTGGGAAATAAATACATGTGGGAAATAAATAAATGTGGGAAATAAATACATGTGCGAAATAAATAAATGTGGGACATAAATAAATGTGGGAAACAAATAAATGTGAGAAATAAATAAATATACGAAACTGCTGCAGCATCTCGCAAGTTGCCATGATTATTAATGTATGATAAACTTGTTGTGATTATTAAAGTATGATAAACATGTTCTGTAGTTAAAATATGATAAACTTGTTCTGATTATTAATGTATGATAAACTTGTTCTGATTATTAAAGTATGATAAACTTGTTCTGATTATTAATGTATGATAAACCTGCGAGGATAAGTTTATTTATACTTTTCGCCACGTGGTAAATAACAACAATTGACCTAAATGACTACACATGTCACACGTGTCATATTATGCAATTGAGCCCTGTCACTCCTTTGTTCTCAAACCTTCAACCAATCAGCACGCAGCAGCTCTACTGTCAACCAATCACATTTTTTGAGCCTGCGGCGCCATCTTGTGGACAAACCGGACAATACATGTTTCTCCTAGTCAGAGCTTACCTGCTGGTGAGGGATCATGGGAAAGCTGATGTCCATCCTCGGGGTCGGCATGACGACAGGACGCTTGAACCTCAAAGGACAAAGAAATTGACACTACATCATATTGATACTACATCATACTGATACTACATCATATTGATACTACATCATATTGATACTACATCATACTGATACTACATCATATTGATACTACATCATACTGATACTACATCATACTGATATTACATCATATTGATACTACATCATATTGACACTACATCATATTGATACTACATCATACTGATACTACATCATATTGATACTACATCATACTGATACTACATCATATTGATACTACATCATATTGACACTACATCATATTGATACTACATCATATTGACACTACATCATATTGATACTACATCATACTGATACTACATCATACTGATACTACATCATATTGACACTACATCATATTGATACTACATCATACTGATACTACATCATATTGATACTACATCATACTGATACTACATCATACTGATATTACATCATATTGATACTACATCATATTGACACTACATCATATTGATACTACATCATACTGATACTACGTCATATTGATACTACATCATACTGATACTACATCATATTGACACTACATCATATTGATACTACATCATATTGATACTACATCATATTGATACTACATCATACTGATATTACATCATATTGATACTACATCATATTGACACTACATCATGTTGATACTACATTATACTGATACTACGTCATATTGATACTACATCATACTGATACTACATCATATTGACACTACATCATATTGATACTACATCATATTGATACTACATCATATTGACACTACATCATATTGATACTACATCATATTGACACTACATCATATTGATACTACATCATATTGACACTACATCATATTGATACTACATCATACTGATACTACATCATACTGATACTACATCATATTGACACTACATCATATTGATACTACATCATATTGATACTACATCATATTGACACTACATCATATTGATACTACATCATATTGATACTACATCATACGGATACTAAATCATACTGATACTACATCATATTGATACTACATCATACTGATACTATATCATACTGATACTACATCATACTGATATTACATCATATTGACAGTACATCATACTGATACTACATCATGCTGATACTACCTCATATTGACACTACATCATACTGTTACTACATCATACTGATACTACATCATATTGACACTACATCATATTGATACTACATCATATTGATACTACATCATACAGATACTAAATCATACTGATACTACATCATATTGATACTACATCATACTGATACTATATCATACTGATACTACATCATACTGATATTACATCATATTGACAGTACATCATACTGATACTACATCATGCTGATACTACCTCATATTGACACTACATCATACTGTTACTACATCATACTGATACTACATCATATCTATAAGAAATCATACTGATCATACTGATACGACATCAGACTGATAATACATCCTACTGATGCTACATCATATTGACAGTAAATCATATTGATACTACATCATGCTGATACTACATTATATTGATACTACATCATACTGATACTACATCATATTGACACTACATCATACTGATACTACATCATACTGATACTACATCATATTGACACTACATCATATTGATACTACATCCTACTGATACTACATCATACTGATACTACATCATACTGATACTACATCATATTGATACTACATCATACTGATATGGCCCCATTCCTGGGTGGAAAAGGGGCGGGTTAATCATTTTGCAATGCAGTCTGCTGAAAATGATGGAAAGTGCCACTCTACATAACAATGAAATTTCCACAAAACACATGTTAAGATGTTCAGCACTCTACTGCCATCTGGCGGCTGAAGTGGATAGTGCAACCACCCATTTCGTCACGTTTCGTGTGTCAGGTAAACCGTGACGAATGGATCCATATAAATCCCCTTCCAACCAGGATTTTACCGTAATATTTGCATTGTTTTTGACAGCATATTATTGTAAATGGTACTGCTTCTTTTTTACAGTAAAATTCAGATAGAACATCATATCATATTGATACTACATCACATTGATACTCAATCAGATTAATATTTAATCATATTGATACCCTATCAGATTAATATCTTATCATGTTGATAATTGATGTGACTGTATCGCGACCGTGAACCATATAACATAAGATGTGATATCGCTGTTGTGTGACATGACTCTATCATCCTCATGGAAATGGCGAGTGGAAGCAGAACTCTCTAGAAGCACGTGCTGACCCTTACGTGTGGAAGACGGCTGCGTGTCACACGGAACACGCCAGCGTTCTCAGCGGGGGATGGGAAAATCTCTCCTCACCCTCAGCACGGCGTATTATCGCCATCAACCGTATAATCTACGGCTGTTGTTTTACAGTGCGTTACTGTAAATAGAAAAAGGGTACAAAAGTTTTTTTTACTGGCACCTCAGTTGCCAGATATTCACTAAAAACTAGAGTAAATTTCACAGTAGAAACTGGCAGCTGAGTCGCCATGTAAAATCGCTAATGCTAATCAGTAGCATGTGTATGGCAAATCCAATGTAAGTTAGCATAAAGCTAACACATTTTGGATGAGTGGAGCCTAACTTTACGTTGTAGCGTAAATGTGGGAAATAAATAAATGTGCAGAATAAATACATGTGGGAAATAAATAAATGTGCGGAATAAATGTATGAAATAAATACATGTGAGAAATAAATAAATGTGGGAAATAAATAAATGTGCAAAATAAATACATGTGGGAAATAAATACATGTGGGGAATAAATAAATGTGGGAAATAAATGAATGCGCGAAATAAATAAATGTGGGAAATAAATAAATGTGAGAAATAAATAAATGTGCAAAATAAATGCATGTGGGAAATAAATACATGTGGGAAATAAATGAATGTGCGGAATAAATAAATGTGAGAAATAAATAAATGTGCGAAATAAATACATGTGGGACATAAACCATGTGGGAAATAAATAAATGTGCGGAATAAATAAATGTGAGAAATAAATAAATGTGGGAAATAAATAAATGTGGGAATTAAATAAATGTGCGGAATAAATGTGGGAAATAAATACATGTGGGGAATAAATAAATGTGCGAAATAAATACATGTGGGAAATGAATACATGTGGGAAAAAAAATATATGTGCGAAATAAATAAATGTGAGAAATAAATAAATGTGGGAAATAAATAAATGTGGGACATAAATAAATGTGCGAAATAAATAAATGTGGGAAATGAATACATGTGGGAAATAAATATATGTGCGAAATAAATAAATGTGAGAAATAAAAAAATGTGGGAAATAAATAAATGTGGGACATAAATAAATGTACGAAATAAATACATGTGGGAAATAAATACATGTGGGAAATAAATACATGTGCAAAATAAATACATGTAGGAAATAAATACATGTGGGGAATAAATAAATGTGGTAAATAAATGAATGTGCGATATAAATAAATGTGGGAAATAAATAAATGTGGGAATTAAATAAATGTGCAAAATAAATGCATGTGGGAAATAAATACATGTGGGAAATAAATGAATGTGCGGAATAAATAAATGTGAAAAATAAATAAATGTGGGAAATAAATAAATGTGCGAAATAACTAAATGTGTGAAATAAATACAAGTGGGACATAAATCATGTGGGAAATAAATAAATGTGCGGAATAAATAAATGTGAGAAATAAATAAATGTGGGAAATAAATAAATGTGGGAAATAAATAAATGTGCGGAATAAATGTGCAAAATAAATGAAAGTGGGAAATAAATAAATGTGGGAAATAAATAAATGTGGGAAATAAATACATGTGGGAAATAAATAAATGTGGGAAATAAATGAATGGGCGGAATAAATAAATGTGGGAAATAAATAAATGTGGAAAATAAATAAATGTGCGAAATAAATACATGTGGGAAATGAATACATGTGGGAAATAAATATACGTGCGAAATAAATACATGTGAGAAATAAGTAAATGTGGGAAATAAATAATTGTGGGACATAAATAAATACATGTGGGAAATAAATAAATGTGCGGAATAGATAAATGTGCGAAATAAATAAATGTGGGAAATAAATAAATGTGCGGAATAAATAAATGTGAGAAATAAATAAATGTGGGAAATAAATAAATGTGGGAAATAAATAAATGTGCGGAATAAATGTGAGGAATAAATAAATGTGCAAAATAAAAAAATTTGAGAAATAAATACATGTGGGAAATAAATAAATGTGCGAAATAAATGAATGTGCGGAATAAATAAATGTGGGGAATAAATAAATCACTAGAAGCACGTGCTGACCCTGACATGTGGAAGACGGCTGCGTGTCAGCGGAGGTCAAATCCCTCCTCATCGCCAGCGCGGTGTCTTATCGCCGTCACCCGCGGCGTTTGCCGTTATGAAACCGCGCTCGGAGCTCAGAGCGCCGACATTCATTTCCTCGCTCAACTTATCAGATCTCATCCGTCAAACAGCTCCGGGCCGCCGTGCTGGCGTGCAGGTGGCCTCCCCTTGAGAAAAGGTTCCGTGCGGCGCTCCTAAAATGAGAGCGGGGTGGGGGTGGGGGGGGGGGTTGGGGGGGGGGGGGGGCGTTCAGAGTGCAGCCCGGCGGCCATTTTCAGCGCGCCGCTCCTTTGATGTTGTAAAATCAATACGTCGATTATTCACGAGACAGCAGGGGTCGGGTGAAGCTGCGGCATCACCGAGGTCCTTGAAGGCAACGCCACGTACGCGAGAACCTCTGGGTCACATGACCTCAATATCTGCAGGTCATGTGACACGTCCCTCCCTTGGGCTCAGCTTGCACGGGTACAACAATGTCTTCATATCGGCTCAGATCTCAGAACTTCTCCTTCCACGTTATTACTTCTTCTTCTATGTTATTACTTCCTCGGCCTTGGTGACCCGGGAGCTCGTGTTCCCGACCACGACGGAGACAAAGACCACGACGGAGGCCGTGATTGGTTGCCCTCACGGAAAGAAGACACTTGTGAGAACTTGGCAACAATCAACATCTGCAAGCAAACCACTCCTTGGATTCTGATTGGCTCGCCGGACGTTACCCAGCATGCACTGCCTGTGTCCAAACGAGCTTCCATCCATCCAAAAAGACTAAGTATAAGTACAAAAGTGTAACACACTAATACACAAAATGCTAAGTATAAGTACACAAATGTAAAACATGTATGCACTAAAAAGACTAAGTATAAGTACACAAGTGTAACATACTAATACACAAAAGGACTAAATATAAGTACACAGGTGTAACACACCAATACACAAAAGGACTAAGTATAAGTACACATTGCAACAATCTTATGCACTAAAAAGACTAAGTATAAGTACGCCTGTGTAAAACACTTATGCACTAAAAAGACTAAGTATAAGTACACAAGAGTAACACACTTATAAATAAAAAAGACTACGTATAAGTACACAAGAGGAACACACTTATAAATAAAAAGACTACGTATAAGTACACTAGAGTAACACACTAATAAATAAAAAGACTAAGTACAAGTACACAAGTGTAACACACTAATACACAAAAGGCTAAGTATAAGTACACAAATGTAAAACACTTATGCACTAAAAAGACTAAAGTATAAGTACACAAGAGTAACACACTTATAAATAAAAAGACTACGTATAAGTACACGAGAGTAACACACTAATAAATAAAAAGACTAAGTACAAGTACACAAGTGTAACACACTAATACACAAAAGGCTAAGTATAAGTACACAAATGTAAAACACTTATGCACTAAAAAGACTAAGTATAAGTACACAAGTGTAACACACTAATACACAAAAGGACTAAATATAAGTACACAGGTGTAAAACACCAATACACAAAAGGACTAATTATAGGTACACGTGTGCAACAATCTCATGCACTAAAAAGACTAAGTATAAGTACACAAGTGTAACACACTAATACACAAAAAGGCTAAGTATAAGTACACAGGTGTAAAACACTTACGCACTGAAACAACTAAATATAAGTACACAAGTGTAACACACTAATACACTAAAGGACTAAGTATAAGTACACATGCGCAACACAATAATACACAAAAAGACTAAGTATCAGTACACAAGTGTAATACATTAATACACAAAAGACCAAGTATAAGTACACAAGAGTAACACACTAATACACAAAAGGACTATATATAAGTACACAGGTGTAACACACCAATACACAAAAGGACTAATTATAAGTACACATTGCAACAATCTTATGCACTAAAAAGACTAAGTATAAGTACGCCTGTGTAAAACACTTATGCACTAAAAAGACTAAGTACCGTAATTTCCGGACTATAAGCCGCACCTGACTATAAGCCGCACCAGCTAAATTTAGGGGAAAATACAGATTGCTCCATATATAAGCCGCACCCGACTATAAGCCGCAGGGTTTTGATGTGTAATTAGCGTAGTATATAGGGGTTCCTGCTACCACGGAGGGGATTGTCGGGACAGAGATGACTGTTTGGGAACGCAAAGCGTCCCATTTATTAATAATACATCTTTCAATCATTCAATCAAACTTTCACATCTTTGACATGGCGAACAGCATTCGTGCAGAGTACAAATAATACAACGGTGCAAAGTAATACAAAGTGCTCGCCTGTACGTTATCAAAATAACCAGCCTACCGGTATATGAAAAGTCAGTCTTTAATCATTGTGTCATCGTCTTCCTCCTGCGTACTAAAACCACCGAAATCCTCTTCGTCGGTGTCGGAGAAGAACAGGCCGTAAATAAGCCGCACCCTTGTATAAGCCGCAGGGACCAGAACGAGGGGAAAAAGTAGCGGCTTATAGTCCGGAAATTACGGTATAAGTACACAAGAGTAACACACTTATAAATAAAAAGACTATGTATAAGTACACAAGAGTAACACACTTATAAATAAAAAGACTACGTATAAGTACACTAGAGTAACACACTAATAAATAAAAAGACTAAGTACAAGTACACAAGTGTAATACATTAATACACAAAAGACCATGTATAAGTACACAAGAGTAACACACTAAAACACAAAGGGACTAATTACAAGTACACAGGTGCAACAAACTCATGCACTAAAAAGACTAAGTATAAGTGCACAAGTGTAATACATTAATACACAAAATACCAAGTATAAGTACACAAGAGTAACACACTTATACATAAAAATACTAATTATAAGTACACAGGTGTAACACACTAATACACAAAAGGCTAAGTATAAGTACACAAATGTAAAACACTTATGCACTAAAATACTAAGTATAAGTACACAGGTGTAACACACTAATACACAAAAGGATTAAGTATAAGTACACAAGAGTAACACACAAATACACAAAAAAAAACTAAGTATAAGTACACAAGTGTAATACATTCATACACAAAATACCAAGTATAAGTACACAAGAGTAACACACTTATACATAAAAATACTAAGTATAAGTACACAGGTGTAACACATTAATACACAAAAGGCTAAGTATAAGTACACAAATGTAAAACACTTATGCACTAAAATACTAAGTATAAGTACACAGGTGTAACACACTAATACACAAAAGGATTAAGTATAAGTACACAAGAGTAACACACTAATACACAAAAAAAAATAAGTATAAGTACACATGTATTTTATACTTTGTACACACTAATAGTACACACTATTTTATAGATTGTACACACTAAAAGTACACACTATTTTATACTTTGTACACACTATATTAGACTTTAACACACACCCAAAGTACAAACTATATTACACTTTGACACACACCTAAAGTACACACTATTTTATAGATTGTACACACTAATAGCACACACTATTTTAGACTTTGTACACACTATATTACACTTTGACACACACCCAAAGTACAACTATTTTAAATATTGTACACACTAATAGCACACACTATTTTAGACTTTGTACACACTATATTACACTTTGACACACACCCAAAGTACAACTATTTTAAAGATTAAAGATTAAGATTAAGGTACCAATGATTGTCACACACACACTAGTTTGTACACACTAATAGCACACACTATTTTATACTTTGTACACACTATATTACACTTTGACACACACCCAAAGTACAACTATTTTATAGATTGTACACACTAAAAGTACACACTATTTTATAGATTGTACACACTAAAAGTACACACTATTTTATAGATTGTACACACGGTTTACTGAGTGATGTGTGGGTGTTAGGTGTAGTACACAAGTGGGCCACTAGAGACAGGACTGGTGGGTGTTAGTAAAGGGGGCCGAGGTGTAGTACATAAGTGCGCCACTAGAGACAGAACTGGACATGTTTCAGAATCGTTTTATCGTTTTATTGCCATTGTGTGAGAACGGGTTCACAAACTAGGAATTTTGAGGTCTTACTTGGACATGGTGAGCGCCAGGTTGTAGGTGGCCATCTTGATCTTGTTCTGGGCCTCCAGGTGAGTCATGCCCTCCGTGCTGACGCCATCAATGGCCACGATGGCGTCGCCCTGGACCAGGTTGGCGAGCGCCGCCTTGCTGCCCGGCGAGATCTGAACAAAGGAGCACAGACGGAAAATGATAACCTTTGAACTCGGCTGTCGCACTGGCGGCTGTCATCAATGACTGGCGAGAGGAGTGACGGAGTGAATTAATCGGCGTCTTTAATACGTCCACATTTGTAGTCCTGGCTTTTGATCATTTTCAATCTTTGGATTTTATTTCTAGCTTGAAATGTGGTGGTTATTGTTAATAATCACTTTATGAAATGTGGTGGTTATTATTAACAATTGTTTCATGAAACGTGGTGGTTATTATTAATAATCACTTCATGAAATGTGGTGATTATTATTAATAACCACTTCATGAAATGTGGTGGTTAATATTAATAATCACTCTATGAAATGTGGTGGTTATTGTTAATAATCACTTTATGAAATGTGGTGGTTATTATTAATAATCACTTTATGAAACATGATGGTTATTATTAATAATCACTTCATGAAACGTGGTGGTTATTATTAATAATCACTTTATGAAACATGATGGTTATTATTAATAATCACTTCATGAAACGTGGTGGTTATTATTAATAATCACTTCATGAAATGTGGTGGTTATTATTAATAATCACTTTATGAAACATGATGGTTATTATTAATAATCACTTCATGAAATGTGGTGGTTATTATTAATAACCTCTTCATGAAATGTGGTGGTTATAATAATCACTTTACGAAATGTGGTGGTTATTATTAATAATCACTTTATGAAATGTGGTGGTTATTATTAACAATCGTTTCATGAAACGTGGTGGTTATTATTAATAATCAATTTATGAAATGTGGTGATTATTATTAATAACCACTTCATGAAACGTGGTGGTTATTATTAATAATCACTTTATGAAACATGATGGTTATTGTTAATAATCACTTCATGAAATGTGGTGGTTATTATTAATAATCACTTTATGAAACATGATGGTTATTATTAATAATCACTTCATGAAACGTGGTGGTTATTATTAATAATCACTTCATGAAACGTGGTGGTTATTATTAATAATCACTTTATGAAATGTGGTGGTTATTATTAATAACCCCTTCATGAAATGTGGTGGTTATAATAATCACTTTACGAAATGTGGTGGTTATTATTAATAATCACTTTATGAAATGTGGTGGTTATTATTAACAATCGTTTCATGAAACGTGGTGGTTATTATTAATAATCACTTCATGAAACATGGTGGTTATTATTAATAATCACTTTATGAAATGTGGTGGTTATTATTAATAATCACTTCATGAAACGTGGTGGTTATTATTAATAATCACTTTATGAAATGTGGTGGTTATTATTAATAATCACTTCATGAAACATGGTGGTTATTATTAATAATCACTTTATGAAACGTGGTGGTTATTATTATTCACTCTATGAAACGTGGTTATTAATAATCGCTTTATAAAATGTGGTGGTTATTATTAATAATCACTTTATGAAACATGGTGGTTATTATTAATAATCATTTCATGAAATGTGGTGGTTATTATTAATAATCACTTTATAAAATGTGGCATTAACATTAATAGTCACTTTATGAAATGTGGTGGGTATTATTAATAATCATTTTATGAAATGTGGTGGTTATTGTTAATAATCACTTAATGAAACGTGGTGGTTATTATTAATAATCACTTCATGAAATGTGGGGGTTATTATTAATAATCACTTTACAAAATGTGGCATTATCATTAATAATCACTTTATGAAATGTTGTGGTTATTATTAATAATCACTTCATGAAATGTGGTGGTTATTATTAATAATCACTTTATGAAATGTGGTGGTTTATTATTAATAATCACTTTATGAAATGTGGTGGTTATTATTAATAATCACTTTATGAAATGTGGTTATTATTAATAATCACTTCATGAAATGTGGTGGTTATTATTAATAATCATTTTATGAAACATGGTGGTTATTATTAATAATCACTTCATGAAATGTGGTGTTTATTATTAATAACCACTTTATGAAATGTGGTATTATCATTAATAATTACTTTATGAAATGTTGTGGTTATTATTAATAATCACTTCATGAAATGTGGTGGGTATTATTAATAATCATTTTATGAAATGTGGTGGTTATTAGTAATAATCACTTAATGAAACGTGGTGGTTATTATTAATAATCACTTCATGAAATGTGGTGGTTATTGTTAATAATCATTTTATGAAACATGGTGGTTATTATTAATAATCACTTCATGAAATGTGGTGGTTATTATTAATAACCACTTTATGAAATGTGGTATTATCATTAATAATCACTTTATGAAATGTTGTGGTTATTATTAATAATCACTTCATGAAATGTGGTGGGTATTATTAATAATCATTTTATGAAATGTGGTGGTTATTATTAATAATCACTTTATGAAACATGATGGTTATTATTAATAATCACTTCATGAAACGTGGTGGTTATTATTAATAATCACTTCATGAAACGTGGTGGTTATTATTAATAATCACTTTATGAAATGTGGTGGTTATTATTAATAACCCCTTCATGAAATGTGGTGGTTATAATAATCACTTTACGAAATGTGGTGGTTATTATTAATAATCACTTTATGAAATGTGGTGGTTATTATTAACAATCGTTTCATGAAACGTGGTGGTTATTATTAATAATCACTTCATGAAACATGGTGGTTATTATTAATAATCACTTTATGAAATGTGGTGGTTATTATTAATAATCACTTCATGAAACGTGGTGGTTATTATTAATAATCACTTTATGAAATGTGGTGGTTATTATTAATAATCACTTCATGAAACATGGTGGTTATTATTAATAATCACTTTATGAAACGTGGTGGTTATTATTATTCACTCTATGAAACGTGGTTATTAATAATCGCTTTATAAAATGTGGTGGTTATTATTAATAATCACTTTATGAAACATGGTGGTTATTATTAATAATCATTTCATGAAATGTGGTGGTTATTATTAATAATCACTTTATAAAATGTGGCATTAACATTAATAGTCACTTTATGAAATGTGGTGGGTATTATTAATAATCATTTTATGAAATGTGGTGGTTATTGTTAATAATCACTTAATGAAACGTGGTGGTTATTATTAATAATCACTTCATGAAATGTGGGGGTTATTATTAATAATCACTTTACAAAATGTGGCATTATCATTAATAATCACTTTATGAAATGTTGTGGTTATTATTAATAATCACTTCATGAAATGTGGTGGTTATTATTAATAATCACTTTATGAAATGTGGTGGTTTATTATTAATAATCACTTTATGAAATGTGGTGGTTATTATTAATAATCACTTTATGAAATGTTGTGGTTATTATTAATAATCACTTCATGAAATGTGGTGGTTATTATTAATAATCATTTTATGAAACATGGTGGTTATTATTAATAATCACTTCATGAAATGTGGTGTTTATTATTAATAACCACTTTATGAAATGTGGTATTATCATTAATAATTACTTTATGAAATGTTGTGGTTATTATTAATAATCACTTCATGAAATGTGGTGGGTATTATTAATAATCATTTTATGAAATGTGGTGGTTATTAGTAATAATCACTTAATGAAACGTGGTGGTTATTATTAATAATCACTTCATGAAATGTGGTGGTTATTGTTAATAATCATTTTATGAAACATGGTGGTTATTATTAATAATCACTTCATGAAATGTGGTGGTTATTATTAATAACCACTTTATGAAATGTGGTATTATCATTAATAATCACTTTATGAAATGTTGTGGTTATTATTAATAATCACTTCATGAAATGTGGTGGGTATTATTAATAATCATTTTATGAAATGTGGTGGTTATTATTAATAATCACTTAATGAAATGTGGTGGTTATTATTAATAATCACTTCATGAAATGTGGTGGTTATTATTAATAATCACTTTACAAAATGTGGTATTATCATTAATAATCACTTCATGAAATGTGGTGGTTATTATCAATAATCACTTCATGAAATGTGGTGGTTATTATCAATAATCACTTTATGAAATGTGGTGGTTTATTATTAATAATCACTTTATGAAATGTTGTGGTTATTATTAATAATCACTTTACAAAATGTGGTATTATCATTAATAATCACTTTATGAAATGTGGTGGTTATTATTAATAATCACTTCATGAAATGTGGTGGTTATAATAATCACTTTATGAAATGTGGTGGTTATTATTAACAATCACTTCATGACACGTGGTGGTTTATTATTAATAATCACTTTATGAAATGTGGTGGTTTATTATTAATAACCACTTTATGACTGGGCTACATCCTTCATGAAAAAAAGGGAAGTCTGCCATATTTGGGCGTGTGTACCTCGCCTGGTGCAGTCCCTACTTTTCTCCAACCTGTGTCATGAGAGACGAGCCGCGCTAGCTACCGAGCTAAAAGTCTGAGCGATCCACCTGGTAGCCGGCACTGCTCTTGAGGCGGCGAGTGAGTGAAGCTGTCCACCAGTGCGCCAACACAAGCGGAACGTGCGGCGCTTTAGGCGCGAACACGGCAGGTCATGTGACCGCCGGCTCGTCAGGGGGAGTCTCAGTGGCGCCGCCCTCCAAAGCCCACACAGCTGTCAACACACACGCCGCTAACGCCCCCGCCCGCCCGCTCTTTTGACCCCCCCAAAACTTCTTCGTCATCACTCCAGCATCACGCTTCTATTTGCAGCCCTGAACTCTGACCTTTGCACCCGGAGGACTGTATGCAGGGAGCAGAAGTAACGTGGCAAGAAAGTCATCTCATCGCATTAGCAAGACATTGATTACCGTAAACTATAAGATCCTATTTTTTTCCTTCGCTTTGAACCCTGCGGCTTATAGACCGGTGCAGCTAATTGATGGATTTTTCTTCGCCGAGGGCCATGATGCAAATAGTTTTCATGAAACACATGCAAAGACACTTAAATGGTGTGTTATTGTTTGTGCTATGGCGCCATCTTTTGGACGATTTTGCTCACTGCAGGCGCTGCTGGGTGAATGCTTACAAGTATTTACTGTTGTTTAAAGCTTTGAGCCGGAAGTACACGTGCCGTTTTGTCTTTGAGCCGTCCATAGCGTTTTTCCTGGTATGGATTCTTCATTCATCACTCCGAGCAACGTCACATGTTACTCTTCATCACCTAGATCAGTGTTTTTCAACCACTGTGCCGCGGCCGTGACATATAGTCTGGTGTGCTGTGGTAGATGATCTAATTTCACCTGTTTGGGTTTAAAAAAAATTCCGCAAACCGGTAATTATAATCCGCAATTAATGTGCCGTTGTTGAGTGTCTGTACTGTCTGGAGATCGACAGACTTACCACGTTATACTCTTCCATATCAGTAGGTGGCAGCCGATAGCTAATTGCTTTGTAGATGTCGGAAACAGCGGGAGGCAGGGTGCAGGTAAAAAGGTATCTAATGCTTAAACCAAAAATAAACAAAAGGTGAGTGTCCCCAAGAAAGGGCATTGAAACTTAGGGAAGGGTATGCAGAACGAAACTAAAACTGAACTGGCTACAAAGTAAACAAAAACAGAATGCTGGACGACAGCAAAGACTTACTGGGGCGCAAAGACGGCGTCCACAAAGTACATCCGAACATGACACGACAATCAACAATGTCCCCACAAAGAAGGATAAAAACAACTGAAATATTCTTGATTGCTAAAACAAAACAAGTGTGGGAAATATCGCTAAAAGGAAGACATGAAACTGCAATAGGAAAATACCAAAAAAAAGAAAAAGCCACCAAAATAGGAGCGCAAGACAAGAACTAAAACACTACACACAGGAAAACAGCGAAAAACTCAAAATAAGTCACGGAGCGATGTGACAGGTGGTGACAGTACACCTACTTTGAGACAAGAGATATATTGATGCATGCTTGGTTATGGTTTAAAGTCATATCCATCAATTGTGACAACGACTTTTTATCGTCAATACCGGCTGCTGAGTTTCATTTTTTAACGAGTTCTGCTGGTGGTGTGCCTCCGCATTTTTTCAATGAAAAAAATGTGCCTCGGCTCAAAAAAGGTTGAAAAACACTGACCGAGATGATGCAAATACCGTAAATTCCAGACTATAAGTCGCTACTTTTTTCCCTACACTTTGAGCCCTGCGGCTTATAAGATTGTTTTACCCAAATCTGACTATAGCGGTAAAATCTAGACCCCTTGCGTACTCAGATAGCTTGCACACTGTTTGCTGCACGGTAGCCATATTGGTTTGGTTGACCACTACTTCGTTCACCGGATGTAAACAGGTCAGAAAAAGTCACGTCACTAAATACTAATATCCCGACTTTTCAGAGAAAAAACCCCCGATTTTTTTGACAGAAAAAAAACAGACTTTTAACAGAGAAAAATCCTGATTTTTTGACAGAAAAACCCGACTTTTTGACAAAGAAAATCCTGACTTTTTGACAGAAAACATCCTGACTTTAACAGAGAAAAATCCCGATTTTTTGACAGAAAAAATCCCGATTTTTTGACAGAATAAAATCCAGATTTTTTTGACGGAAAAAATCCAGATTTTTTTGACGGAAAAAATCCAGATTTTTTGACGGGAAAAAAAATCCAGATTTTTTATCGGAAAAAATCGTGATTTTTTGACAGAAAAAAAAAAGATTTTTTGACAGAAAAAAATCCCGATTTTGTGACAGAAAAAATCCCGACATTTTGACAGAAAAAATCCCGACTGTTTGACAAAAAATCCTGACTTTTAACAGAGAAAAATCCTGACTTTTAACAGAGAAAAATCCTGACTTTTTGACCGAAAAAAATCCAGACTTTTTGACAGAGAAAATCCCGATTTTTTAACAGAAAAAATCCTGACTTTTACCAGAGAAAAATCACGATTTTTTGAAAGAAAAAATCACGATTTTTTGAAAGAAAAAATCCAGACTTTTTGACAGAAAAAATCCTGATTTTTTGACAGAAAAAATCCTGATTTTTTGGACGGAAAAAATCCAGATTTTTTGACAGAGAAAAATCCTGACTTTTAACAGAGAAAAATGCAGACTTTTAACAGAGAAAAATGCCGACTTTTTGACAGGAAAAATGCCGACTTTTTGACAGAAAAATCACGCTTTTGTGACAAAAAAAATCCCGACATTTTGACAGAAAAAATCCCGACTTTGTGACAGAAAAAAATCCCGATTTTGTGACAAAAAAAAAAAATCCAGATTTTTGACAGAAAATCCCTATTTTTTGACATGAAAAAAATCATTTTTTTTAACAGAAAAAATCCCAACATTTTCACAGAAATAATCCCGATTTTTTGACAGGAAAAATCCAGACTTTGTGACAGAAAATGTCCATCAATGCAGATGTTTTCTGTGATACTAGCATCCAAGTCTAAGCCAAGTCATGTAAACATTTATCCATCATGCGGGTAATTTATGGATTTTTTTCCCGCTAATCGCCACCATGTTTTGTGGTCGATAGTTTTCATTAAACCCAAGCACAGGACCAAAAATGGTGTGTTATTGTTTGTGCTGTGGCGCCATCTTTCGGACGAGATCGCTCACTGCAGGTGCTGCGGGTTGAAAATTAACTTTCTGTTTTGCCTCAAACCGAAAGTAAAAACCGTCCATTGCGTTTCTTCTCGTATGGATTCTTCATTCATCACTCTGAGCAACGGTTGTAAGTTTTACAATATAACTAAAACAATTCTTACTTGCTAAAGTGTCCCATGTGTGATGTCTGTAGGCTTTCTGCTCCGCCACTCCCAGTCTGTGGAACGCTCTCCCTGACCACCCGAGGGCACCACAGACTGTGGATGCTTTTAAAAAAAGCTTAAATACCCTTCTTTTTAAAAAAGCCTTTTTTTTTTTTTTAGATATATGCATACTAGTTCTAGCTATTAGGCTGTTCTAGTTTTAATTTTTTTAAATTTCTATTATCTTTTTATTTTTATTTTTTTAATACACTGTAGCACTTTGAGGTTGTTTACTCAATGGAAAGTGCTTTTTACAAATAAAAACTATTATTATTATTAGTGTTTTCATGAGTATTTGACGTGTTATCCTAATGTAATCAAGCTGGCGTCGTTAGCATTAACTAATATAGCTAATGCTATATTAGCTATATTAGCTAATAAGACTCTTGAACGCATCATAATAATCCCCCAATTCCCCTCAAAAATGTATTAACTGGCTGGAATATAAAGACAATATAACATACATCCATAAACGTGGATGCATATGCAAAAGTGCAATATAGTTATCTGTACAGTAATCTATTTATTTATATCTGCTCCTTATTGATTTTTTTATCCAGCACTACCATGAGCTAATGCAACGAAATTTCGTTGTTATCTGTACTGTAAAGTTCAGATTTAAATGACAATAAAAAGGAAGTCTAAGTCTATATGCTAACAGGTTTACGAGTGTCTGTGTTAGTATTATTAACTTACAATGGCATTCTTTTTGTATTGTGTCAGTTTCACAAATTAATTAACCAAAACGTCACCGTGGAGTTATTGAGTCTGTTTAGCCGATTGGAGAACGAGCTCCCGCAACTAGTGGGTCCATGACCAAAAATAAACAAAAGGCAAGTGCTGCTGAGAAAAGGCATTAAAGCTTAGGGATGGCTACGCAAAACAAAGCTAAAACTAAACTGGCTGCAAAGTAAACAAAAACAGAATGCTGGACGACAGCAAAGACTTACAGCGTGTGGAGCAGATGGCGTCCACAAAGTACATCTGTACATGACATGTCAATCAACACCATAATTGGAGCGCAAGACAAGAACTAAAACACTACACACAGGAAAACACCAAAAAACTAAAAATAAGTCACGGCGTGACAGTACACCTACTTTGAGACAAGAGCTACTGTATATTGATGCATGGTTTGAATTAATATCCAACACTTGCGAGAATGACTTTTTTTTGTCAATATCGGTTGCTGAGTTTAATTTTTTTATGTTTTCTGCTGCTGGTGTGCCACCGGATTTTTTCAATTAAAAAAAATGTGCCTTGGCTCAGAAAAGGTTGAAAAACCCTGCACTATAGTCTGGAGCAGGGGTCACCAACCTTTTTGAAACCAAGAGCTACTTCTTGGGTACTGATTAATGCGAAGGGCTACCAGTTTGATACACACTTAAATAAATTGCCAGAAATAGCCAATTTGCTCAATTTACCTTTACCTCTATGTTATTATTAATAATTAATGATATTTACACTTAATTGAAAGGTTTCAAAGAGGAGAAAACACGAAAAAAATGACAATTAAATTTTGAAACATAGTTTATCTTCAATTTTGACTCTTTAAAATTCAAAATTCCACCGAAAAAAAGAAGAGAAAAACTTAAAAAAATTATTTATGGAACATCATTAGTAATTTTTCCTGATTAAGATTAATTTTAGAATTTTGATGACATGTTTTAAATAGGTTAAAATCCAATCTACACTTTGTTAGAATATATAACAAATTGGACCAAGCTATTATTCTAACAAAGACAAATCATTATTTCTTCTAGATTTTCCAGAACAAAAATTTTAAAAGAAATTCAAAAGACTTTGAAATAAGATTTAAATTTGATTCTACAGATTTTCTAGATTTGCCAGAATAATTTTTTGGAATTTTAATCATAATAAGTTTGAAGAAATATTTCACAAATATTCTTCGTCGAAAAAACAGAAGCTAAAATGAAGAATTAAATTAAAATGTATTTATTATTCTTCACAATAAAAAAATTTTTTTTACTTGAACATTGATTTAAATTGTCAGGAAAGAAGAGGAAGGAATTTAAAAGGTAAAAAGGTATACGTGTTTAAAAATCCTAAAATCATTTTTAAGGTTGTATTTTTTCCCTAAAATTGTCTTTCTGAAAGTTATAAGAAGCAAAGTAAAAAAAATAATGAATTTATTTAAACAAGTGAAGACCAAGTCTTTAAAATATTTTCTTGGATTTTCAAATTCTATTTGAGTTTTGTCTCTCTTAGAATTAAAAATGTCAGACAAAGCGAGACCAGCTTACTAGTAAATAAATAAAATTTTAAAAATAGAGGCAGCTCACAGGTAAGTGCTGCTATTTGAGCTATTTTTAGAACAAGCCGGCGGGCTACTCATCTGGTCCTTATGGGCCACCTGGTGCCCGCGGGCACCGCGTTGGTGACCCCTGGTCTGGAGAATACGCTATTAAAACCTTTTTGTGGTGTCTCACATTAATGGTGTTCTACCCTCCACTACTATTCACACTGATATTGCATTCTTCATCATCTAAACTGGGCTGCCGTGTAGACTGCAGACTGGGCTTGGTTCAGTCCAACCGGATCTGGATAAGTGAGACCAGCAGAGAACTGGTCCAAGTCTGCAGCATCCACTGTCAGCAGATCTACAGCCAGATAACGACTTCTGCCCACTGTCGGAACACACTTTAACCTTTACTAGTGTGTGTGTGTGTGTGTGTGTGTGTGTGTATGTGTGTGCATGTGTGTGTGTGTGTGTGTGTTTGTGTGTTTCTGTTTGTGTATGTGTTTGTGTGTGCGTGTATGTGTTTGTTTATGTGTTTGTGCTTGTGTGTATGTCATACTTACTAACCCTCCCGAATTTTCCGGGAGACTCCCGAATTTCAGTGCCTCCCCGAAAAATCTCCTGATTTCCATCCGGACAACTATATTGGGGGTGTGCATTAAAGGCACTGCCTTTAGCGTCGTCTCTCACCTGAAAAGGAGACTATTATACAAACCCCGTTTCCATATGAGTTGGGAAATTGTGTTAGATGTAAATATAAACGGAATACAATGATTTGCAAATCCTTTTCAAGCCATATTCAATTGAATACACTACAAAGACAACATATTTGATGTTCAAACTCATAAACTTTATTTTTTTTTTGCAAATAATAATTAACTTAGAATTTCATGGCTGCAACACGTGCCAAAGTAGTTGGGAAAGGGCATGTTCACCACTGTGTTACATGGCCTTTCCTTTTAACAACACTCAGTAAAGGTTTGGGAACTGAGGAGACACATTTTTGAAGCTTCTCAGGTGGAATTCTTTCCCATTCTTGCTTGATGTACAGCTTAAGTTGTTCAACAGTCCGGGGGTCTCCCTTGTGCTATTTTAGGCTTCATAATGCGCCACACATTTTCAATGGGAGACAGGTCTGGACTACAGGCAGGCCAGTCTAGTACCCGCACTCTTTTACTATGAAGCCACGTTGATGTAACACGTGGCTTGGCATTGTCTTGCTGAAATAAGCAGGGGCGTCCATGGTAACGTTGCTTGGATGGCAACATATGTTGCTCCAAAACCTGTATGTACCTTTCAGCATTAATGGTTGTACAGCCTTTACCTTTGGGCTGGTACCGAGGGCGACTGTGTTGACCAGTTTGACGCGTGTAAATGATAGAATGTCCAGTACTGTAGAACTGTGTTTGGATATGACAATCCGTTTATTCCAGCTATCTAAATTAAATCAAATGTAAGTTATACAACATAAAGTATGCTAACCTTGAATGGCACATTGTCACAGCATTGTCACGGCAAGACACGACACGTCACGTCACAAACACGAACACGGTCGAAAACTGTTTGTCCTCCAATCGCCCTGCCCGAGCTCACACCTGAACCTAATTTATGGAGGCTACCATGGTAACCGCACCATAGCAACAGTCCCCTCCCCCGTCAATACTTCCTGGTTCTTAACAGGAAGTGAGTGTAGCAGTCTGCCAAAAAAGGAAATTAAACATGCTGAACCCAACAATCAATTTAGAGAAAATAAAATAAAAACAATATAAACAAATAAGGAATTTTGGCTCCAACACTGGTGCCTTCACAGATGTGTAAGTTACCCATGTCTTGGGCACTAATACACCCCCATACCATCACAGATGCTGGCTTTTCAACTTTGCGCCTATAACAATCCGGATGGTTCTTTTCCTCTTTGGTCCGAAGGACACGACGTCCACAGTTTCCAAAAACAATTTGGAATGTGGACTCATCAGACCACAGAACACTTTTCCACTTTGCATCAGTCCATCTTAGATGAGCTCAGGCCCAGCGAAGCCGACGGCGTTTCTGGGTGTTGTTGATAAACGGTTTTCGCCTTGCATAGGAGAGTATTAACTTGCACTTACAGATGTAGCGACCAACTGTAGTTACTGACAGTGGGTTTCTGAAGTGTTCCTGAGCCCATTAGGTGATATCCTTTACACACTGATGTCGCTTGTTGATGCAGTACAGCCTGAGGGATGGAAGGTCACGGGCTTAGCTGCTTACGTGCAGTGATTTCTCCAGATTCTCTGAACCCTTTGATGATATTACGAAGCGTAGATGGTGAAATCCCTAAATTCCTTGCAATAGCTGGTTGAGAAAGGTTTTTCTTAAACTGTTCAACAATTTGCTCACGCATTTGTTGACAAAGTGGTGACCCTCGCCCCGTCCTTGTTTGTGAATGACTGAGCATTTAATGGAATCTACTTTTATACCCAATCATGGCACCCACCTGTTCCCAATTAGCCCGTCCACCTGTGGGATGTTCCAAATAAGTGTTTGATGAGCATTCCTCAACTTTATCAGTATTTATTGCCACCTTTCCCAACTTCTTTGTGACGTGTTGCTGGCATCAAATTCTAAAGTTAATGATTATTTGCAAAAAAAAAAAAGTTTATCAGTTTGAACATCAAATATGTTGTCTTTGTAGCATATTCAACTGAATATGGCTTGAAAATGATTCGCAAATCTTTGTATTCCGTTTATATTTACATCTAACACAATTTCCCAACTCATATGGAAAGGCAAGGCAAGGCAACTTTATTTGTATCGCGCTTTTCATACACAAGGCAGACTCAAAGTGCTTCACAGACAACAAAGTGAAATGAAAGAAAATAAAAGCAAAATTAAAATGCAGACAATAAAAATAAAAACAGTGCAGACGTTAAAAGTTAAAAGATTTAGCTGAAAGCTAAGGTGAACATAAAAGTCTTCAGTCTAGTTTTAAAAGTAGTCAGAGTTGGGGAAAGTCTGACATCTTCAGGAAGTTTATTCCAGCTATTTGTTGCATAGTGACTGAATGATGCTCTCCCTTGATTTGAGTTTACTCTTGGAACCGCTAACAGATTGGTCTCAGAAGATCTTAGTGATCTAGAGGGCTTATATAGTGGGAGCATATCAGTGATATACTTGGGCCCTAGACCATGTAGTGATTTATATGTGAGCAGGAGGATTTTGAAATCAATTCTCTGATGTACAGGGAGCCAATGTAAGGATTTAAGAATTGCTGTAATGTGCTCACATTTTTTGGTCTTTGTTAGAACTCTAGCAGCAGCGTTCTGAACAAGCTGTAGCTGCCTGACAGTTTTTTTGGGAAGACCTGCAAGAAGACCATTACAATAGTCTAGCCTACTGGTAATAAAGGCATGTACAAGCTTTTCAAAGTCTTGAGCTGACATGAGCCCTCTAAGTCTTTTTACATTTTTGAGGTGATAGTAGTAGTAGTTTTGTTACTGATTTGATGTGAGTGTCGAAATGTACATCAGAATCTAAAATAACCCCAAGATTTCTGGCTTTATTTGAGGTTTTCAGGGACAGTGATTGAAGGTGTTGGACGACTTTAAACCTTTCTTTTTTAGCACCAAAAACAATTATCTCAGTTTTATCTTCATTTAGTTGTAGGAAATTTTGGCACATCCAGTGTTCGACTTGCTCAATGCACTGGCACAGAAGATCTATGGGGCGATAGTCATTTGGTGATAGCGCTACATAGATTTGGGTGTCATCGGCATAGCAATGATGGTCAATGTTATTATTTTGCATGATTTGTCCTAGTGGGAGCATATACCGTAATTTCCGGACTATAAGCCGCACCTGACTATAAGCCGCACCAGCTAAATTTAGGGGAAAATACAGATTGCTCCATATATAAGCCGCACCCGACTATACGCCGCAGGGTTTTGATGTGTAATTACCGTAGTATATAGGGGTTCCTGCTACCACGGAGGGGATTGTCGGGACAGAGATGACTGTTTGGGAACGCAAAGCGTCCCATTTATTAACAATAAATCTTTCAATCATTCAATCAAACTTTCACATCTTTGACATGGCGAACATTCTAGAGGCTAACCTTTCCTGTGATAAAATGGCAACCAAGGTAATCAAAAAGGTTAACCAACGAACGAGATTTCTCTACAGAATTTCCTCTCTGGTCAACAAAAGCACCTTGAGGATTCTGGCGGGAACTCTCGTTCAACCCTTTTTCGATTACGCATGCACCTCCTGGTACCCTAGCACCTCCAAAACCCTCAAATCTAAACTCCAAACATCTCAGAACAAGCTAGTCAGGTTACTTCTAGACCTCCACCCCAGATCCCACCTCACTCCTACCCACTTCTCTAAAGTGGGCTGGCTCAAGGTGGAGGACAGAGTTAAACAACTTGCACTGAGCCTAGTCTATAAAATCCGCTACACCTCCCTGATACCGAAGTACATGTCAAACTACTTCCTTAACGTAAATGACCGCCATAACCACAACACCAGGGGGTGCTCCACTAACCACGTTAAACCCAGATTCCGAACTAACAAAGGTCTTAACTCATTCTCTTTCTATGCCACATCAATGTGGAATGCGCTCCCAACAGGTATAAAAGAAAGGGCATCTCTATCCTCCTTCAAAACCGCAATAAAAGTTCACCTCCAGGCAGCTACAACCCTAAACTAACACCCTCCCCGGATTGCTAATAATCAAATGTAAACAATCAAATGCAGATAGTTTTTCTTTTTCTTATGAAGTGAAGTGAATTACATTTATATAGCGCTTTTTCTCAAGTGACTCAAAGCGCTTTACATAGTGAAACCCAATATCTAAGTTACATTCAAACCAGTGTGGGTGGCACTGGGAGCAGGTGGGTAAAGTGTCTTGCCCAAGGACACAACGGCAGTGACTAGGATGGCGGAAGCGGGGATCGAACCTGCAACCCTCAAGTTGCTGGCACGGCCGCTCTACCAACCGAGCTATACCGCCCCAATGCCTTCTGATCTCTCTCTCTCTCTCTCTCTCTCTCTCTCTCTCTCCTCTCTCTCTCTCTCTCTCTCTCTCTCTCTCTCTCTCTCTCTCAATGTCCACTACTTGATGTCCATATCCCCCCCCCCCTCCCTCCACACCCCTGATTGTAAATAATGTAAATAATTTAATGTGATTATCTTGTGTGATGACTGTATTATGATGATAGTATATATGATAGTATATATCTGTATCATGAATCAATTTAAGTGGACCCCGACTTAAACAAGTTGAAAAACTTATTCGGGTGTTACCATTTAGTGGTCAATTGTACGGAATATGTACTTCACTGTGCAACCTACTAATAAAAGTCTCAATCAATCAATCAATCAAAACAGCATTCGTGCAGAGTACAAATAATACAACGGTGCAAAGTAATACAAAGTGCTCGCCTGTACGTTATCAAAATAACCAGCCTACCGGTATATGAAAAGTCAGTCTTTAATCATTGTGTCATCGTCTTCCTCCTGCGTACTAAAACCACCGAAATCCTCTTCGTCGGTGTCGGAGAAGAACAGGCCGTAAATAAGCCGCACCCTTGTATAAGTCGCAGGGACCAGAACAAGGGGAAAAAGTAGCGGCTTACAGTCCGGAAATTACGGTAGATGTTAAATAAAGTCGGCCCCAAGATTGAACCTTGGGGGACTCCACACGTTACGTTGGTTGGTTCTGATACAAAGTCACCAATGGAAACAAAATAGTTCCTATCTTGTAGATATGACTTGAACCAGCTTAAAACTGTGCTTGAGATCCCCACCCAGTTTTCCAACATGTCCAAAGTATTGAGTGGTCGACAGTGTCAAATGCAGCACTGAGGTCCAAAAGCATTAATACTGAAGTTTTGCCAGAGTCTGTGTTTAGACGGATGTCATAAACAGGGTTTATATATGTCTCCGTTATCCATAGGTTTATCTATAAACCCATAAAGTAGGCAGGCACGGAGCTATTTCTCAGCGTGTGTTTATTCCAGCCGGCACGTTAATACACTGACACACAACATCCGGATTCCCATCATGCATTGCTTCAAAACTACGGCAATTTAAATTTTTTAAAAAAATTTTTTCATAAAGAAATACAATCATGTGTGCTTACGGACTGTATCCCTGCAGACTGTATTGATATATATTGTTATATGATGTATTATTGTGTTTTTTTATGTTGATTCAATAAAAAAATTTTTAAAAAAGTTTTTTTTTTTTTTTTTAATTTCTTGCGCGGCCCGGGTACCAATCGTGTCCGCGGCCCGGTACCGGTCTGCGGCCCGGTGGTTGGGGACCACTGGTGTAAAGCACGTCGCCACTGGACTCTAGAGCAGTGGAGACGCCTTCTCTGGACTTTTCCATCCGGCAATCTGATGGACCAGTCTGGGTTTGGAGGTTGCCAGGAGAACGCTACATTTCGGACTGCATTAAATTTGGTGGAGGAGGAATTATGGTGTGGGGTTGTGCCAGTGAAAGGAACTTTGAATGCTCCAGAATACCAACACATGTGGGACGATTTCATACTCCCAACCCTGTGGGAACAGTTTTGGAGCGGGCCCATTCCTCTTCCAACATGACTGCGCACCAGTGCACAAAGCAAGGCCCATAAAGACATGGGCGACAAAGGTCTGGCGCGGGTGAACTTGATTGGCCTGCACAGAGTCCTGACCCTGAACCCGACAGAACGCCTTTGGGATGAATTAGAACGGAGACTGAGAGCCAGGCCTTCTCCACCAACGTCAGTGTGTGAGCGCTTTTGGAAGAATGGTGGAAAAATTCCTATAAACACACTCCGCAACCTTGTGGACGCCTTTCCTAGAAGAGTTGAAGCTGTAATAGCTGCAAAAGGTGGACAATATTGAACCCTATGGGTTAGGAATGGGATGGCACTTCAAGTTCATATGGGAGTCAAGGCAGGTGGCCAAATACTTTTGAAAATATAGTGTATATATATATATATATATATATATATATATATATATATATATAGTATATATATATATATATTATATATATATATATATACATACTGTATATACAAATGTATATACTGTATGTACATCCTGCCAGCCATCTTGAAGTGACCCTATAAGATAAGACGTGTGTGTGTGTGTGTGTGTGTGTGTGTGTGTGTGTGTGTGTGTGTGTGCGCATGTGTGTGACCTTCAGCGGCTAAAAACAGCCGCGCGCTGTCAACAGTTGCAGTTGTGACCGAGGTTCTTTGCAGACTTCTCCTGTTCTAGTGACTCACACTCCAGTCACGCCGTCTAAGATCTCAACTCGACCGCGGCGATATCGCTGCTGACTTCCACTCGGGCTCGTATCGTCCCTCCCCGGCGGGCATTCCGCAACTCTGAGTCACGCACAACGAGCTGACATTCACCCTGAGCTTCTGGATTTGTGTTTCATGCAGAGCTCATGAAAAGATAACTGAGATCCCCCACATTGTAAGGTTAGACTGGAGGGGTCCGGGGGGGGGAAAGCTGAAAGATTTGGACTTGCGGGGTCAGCCGGAGTCAGTTATCCAGCGATACTAACGTGGATTTAAATACCAGAATACTCCCAAATGCACGTGTCTTCTGGTTTGTTGAAGTCAGCATGAAGTCAAAAGTCAGTTCACTTCTTGACTATAAAGTAATGAGTGTGAAAAGAAAGAGTGAGAGAAAATTTGAAATAGCAGAAACATGTCCCCAAAAGGGACAAGCGGTAGAAAATGGATCGACGGATGGATGTCCCGTAGGGTTGTAACGTACAATGTAATCATCGCACAACATATCCATTCGAATCCAATCGCAATCCTTATTCATCCTGATTCTAAATAGATTCATCATTTTCATAAAGTAGCAATATATAAAAGATGTTAGCAAACTTCTAAGATGTCGCCGAGTAGCAAAATGTAAGATTTTTAGGTTTGAACACACAAAATTAGATAAAAAGCCAGCATAAAACATTAGCATGCTAAGCTAGCATGTGGTCGGATGAGAGGACATACCAAAATGCACTATTTTTAGGTATAAACATACAAATTTAGCTAAAAAAGATAGCATACAATGCTGGCATGTTAGCATGAGCTAGCCAACGTTAGCATGCTAATATAACAGACGCTAGCACACTTACAAGAGTATCAAAAACCACGATTTTTAGGTTGAAATATACACAATTAGCTAAAAAGTCAGCATAAAACATTAGCATGCTAAGCTAGCATGTGGTCGGCTGAGAGGACATACCAAAATGCACTATTTTTAGGTATAAACATACACATTTAGCTAAAAAAGATAGCATACAATGCTGGCATGTTAGCATTAGCCAGCCGACATTAGCATGCTAATACAACAGACGCTAGCACACTTACAAGTGTATCAAAAACCATGATTTTTAGGTCGAAACATACACAATTAGCTAAAAATCCAGCATAAAACATTAACATGCTAAGCTAGCATGTGGTCGGATGAGAGGACATACCAAAATGCACTATTTTTTAGGTATAAACATACACATTTAGCTAAAAAGATAGCATAAAACGCTGGCATGTTAGCATGAGCTAGCCAACGTTAGCATGCTAATATAACAGACGCTAGCACACTTACGAGAGTATCAAAAACCACGATTTTTAGGTTGAAACATACACAATTAGCTAAAAAGCCAGCATAAAACATTAGCATGCTAAGCTAGCATGTGGTCGGATGAGAGGAAATACCAAAATGCACTATTTTTAGGTGTGAACATACAAATTTAGCTAAAAAGATAGCATACAACGTTGGCATGTTAGCATTACCCATCCAACGTTAGCATGCTAATACAACAGACGCTAGCACACTTACAAGAGTATGAAAAACCAGGATTTTTAGGTTAAAACATACACAATTAGCTAAGAAGCTAGCATAAAATTG